>NW_025048917.1:0-59009 GCF_019279795.1 Protopterus annectens | reverse complement strand
AAAGGTGCCTAGTGGTATATGCACATACACTCTTATTCTATTCTGCAGATATAAGGTGCCTAGTGGTATATGCACATACACTCTTATTCTATGCTGCAGATATAAGGTGCCTAGTGGTATATGCACATACACTCTTATTCTATGCTGCAGATATAAGGTGCCTAGTGGTATATGCACATACACTCTTATTCTATGCTGCAGATATAAGGTGCCTAGTGGTATATGCACATACACTCTTATTCTATGCTGCAGATATAAGGTGCCTAGTGGTATATGCACATACACTCTTATTCTATGCTGCAGATATAAGGTGCCTAGTGGTATATGCACATACACTCTTATTCTATGCTGCAGATATAAGGTGCCTAGTGGTATATGCACATACACTCTTATTCTATGCTGCAGATATAAGGTGCCTAGTGGTATATGCACATACACTCTTATTCTATGCTGCAGATATAAGGTGCCTAGTGGTATATGCACATACACTCTTATTCTATGCTGCAGATATAAGGTGCCTAGTGGTATATGCACATGCACTCTTATTCTATGCTGTAGATATAAGGTGCCTAGTGGTATATATGCACATACACTCATTCTATGCTGCAGATAAAGATGCCTAGTGGTATATGCACATACACTCTTATTCTATGCTACAGATATAAGGTGCCTAGTGGTATATGCACATACACTCTTATTCTATGCTGCAGATATAAGGTGCCTAGTGGTATATGCACATACACTCTTATTCTATGCTGCAGATATAAGGTGCCTAGTGGTATATGCACATACACTATGCTGCAGATATAAGGTGCCTAGTGGTATATGCACATACACTCTTATTCTATGCTGCAGATATAAGGTGCCTAGTGGTATATGCACATACACTCTTATTCTATGCTGCAGATATAAGGTGCCTAGTGGTATATGCACATACACTCTTATTCTATGCTGCAGATATAAGGTGCCTAGTGGTATATGCACATACACTCTTATTCTATGCTGCAGATATAAGGTGCCTAGTGGTATATGCACATACACTCTTATTCTATGCTGCAGATATAAGGTGCCTAGTGGTATATGCACATGCACTCTTATTCTATGCTGCAGATATAAGGTGCCTAGTGGTATATGCACATACACTCTTATTCTATGCTGCAGATATAAGGTGCCTAGTGGTATATGCACATACACTCTTATTCTATGCTGCAGATATAAGGTGCCTAGTGGTATATGCACATACACTCTTATTCTATGCTGCAGATATAAGGTGCCTAGTGGTATATGCACATACACTCTTATTCTATGCTGCAGATATAAGGTGCCTAGTGGTATATATGCACTTTAATGCAGGTATAAGGTGCCTTGTGGTATATATGCACATATTCTATGCTGCAGATAAAAGGCGCCTATTGGTATATGCACATACACTCTTATTCTATGCTGCAGATATAAGGTGCCTAGTGGTATATGCACATACACTCTTATTCTATGCTGCAGATATAAGGTGCCTAGTGGTATATGCACATACACTCTTATTCTATGCTGCAGATATAAGGTGCCTAGTGGTATATATGCACATGCACTCTTATTCTATGCTGCAGATATAAGGTGCCTAGTGGTATATGCACATACACTCTTATTCTATGCTGCAGATATAAGGTGCCTAGTGGTATATATGCACATACACTCTTATTCTATGCTGCAGATATAAGGTGCCTAGTGGTATATGCACATACACTCTTATTCTATGCTGCAGATATAAGGTGCCTAGTGGTATATGCACATACACTCTTATTCTATGCTGCAGATATAAGGTGCCTAGTGGTATATGCACATACATCTATGCTGCAGATATAAGGTGCCTAGTGGTATATATGCACATACACTCTTATTCTATGCTGCAGATATAAGGTGCCTAGTGGTATATGCACATACACTCTTATTCTATGCTGCAGATATAAGGTGCCTAGTGGTATATGCACATACACTCTTATTCTATGCTGCAGATATAAGGTGCCTAGTGGTATATGCACATACACTCTTATTCTATGCTGCAGATATAAGGTGCCTAGTGGTATATGCACATATACTCTTATTCTATGCTGCAGATATAAGGTGCCTAGTGGTATATGCGCATACACTCTTATTCTATGCTGCAGATATAAGGTGCCTAGTGGTATATGCACATACACTCTTATTCTATGCTGCAGATATAAGGTGCCTAGTGGTATATGCACATACACTCTTATTCTATGCTGCAGATATAAGGTGCCTAGTGGTATATGCACATACACTCTTATTCTATGCTGCAGATATAAGGTGCCTAGTGGTATATGCACATACACTCTTATTCTATGCTGCAGATATAAGGTGCCTAGTGGTATATGCACATACACTCTTATTCTATGCTGCAGATATAAGGTGCCTAGTGGTATATATGCACATACACTCTTATTCTATGCTGCAGATATAAGGTGCCTAGTGGTATATGCACATACACTCTTATTCTATGCTGCAGATATAAGGTGCCTAGTGGTATATATGCACATGCACTCTTATTCTATGCTGCAGATATAAGGTGCCTAGTGGTATATATGCACATACACTCTTATTCTATGCTGCAGATATAAGGTGCCTAGTGGTATATGCACATACACTCTTATTCTATGCTGCAGATATAAGGTGCCTAGTGGTATATGCACATACACTCTTATTCTATGCTGCAGATATAAGGTGCCTAGTGGTATATATGCACATACACTCTTATTCTATGCTGCAGATATAAGGTGCCTAGTGGTATATGCACATACACTCTTATTCTATGCTGCAGATATAAGGTGCCTAGTGGTATATATGCACATGCACTCTTATTCTATGCTGCAGATATAAGGTGCCTAGTGGTATATGCACATACACTCTTATTCTATGCTGCAGATATAAGGTGCCTAGTGGTATATGCACATACACTCTTATTCTATGCTGCAGATATAAGGTGCCTAGTGGTATATATGCACATACACTCTTATTCTATGCTGCAGATATAAGGTGCCTAGTGGTATATGCACATACACTCTTATTCTATGCTGCAGATATAAGGTGCCTAGTGGTATATATGCACATGCACTCTTATTCTATGCTGCAGATATAAGGTGCCTAGTGGTATATGCACATACACTCTTATTCTATGCTGCAGATATAAGGTGCCTAGTGGTATATATGCACATACACTCTTATTCTATGCTGCAGATATAAGGTGCCTAGTGGTATATGCACATACACTCTTATTCTATGCTGCAGATATAAGGTGCCTAGTGGTATATGCACATGCACTCTTATTCTATGCTGCAGATATAAGGTGCCTAGTGGTATATGCACATACACTCTTATTCTATGCTGCAGATATAAGGTGCCTAGTGGTATATATGCACATACACTCTTATTCTATGCTGCAGATATAAGGTGCCTAGTGGTATATGCACATACACTCTTATTCTATGCTGCAGATATAAGGTGCCTAGTGGTATATGCACATACACTCTTATTCTATGCTGCAGATATAAGGTGCCTAGTGGTATATGCACATACACTCTTATTCTATGCTGCAGATATAAGGTGCCTAGTGGTATATGCACATACACTCTTATTCTATGCTGCAGATATAAGGTGCCTAGTGGTATATGCACATACACTCTTATTCTATGCTGCAGATATAAGGTGCCTAGTGGTATATATGCACATGCACTCTTATTCTATGCTGCAGATATAAGGTGCCTAGTGGTATATGCACATACACTCTTATTCTATGCTGCAGATATAAGGTGCCTAGTGGTATATGCACATACACTCTTATTCTATGCTGCAGATATAAGGTGCCTAGTGGTATATATGCACATACACTCTTATTCTATGCTGCAGATATAAGGTGCCTAGTGGTATATGCACATACACTCTTATTCTATGCTGCAGATATAAGGTGCCTAGTGGTATATATGCACATGCACTCTTATTCTATGCTGCAGATATAAGGTGCCTAGTGGTATATGCACATACACTCTTATTCTATGCTGCAGATATAAGGTGCCTAGTGGTATATGCACATACACTCTTATTCTATGCTGCAGATATAAGGTGCCTAGTGGTATATGCACATACACTCTTATTCTATGCTGCAGATATAAGGTGCCTAGTGGTATATGCACATACACTCTTATTCTATGCTGCAGATATAAGGTGCCTAGTGGTATATGCACATGCACTCTTATTCTATGCTGCAGATATAAGGTGCCTAGTGGTATATATGCACATACACTCTTATTCTATGCTGCAGATATAAGGTGCCTAGTGGTATATGCACATACACTCTTATTCTATGCTGCAGATATAAGGTGCCTAGTGGTATATGCACATGCACTCTTATTCTATGCTGCAGATATAAGGTGCCTAGTGGTATATGCACATACACTCTTATTCTATGCTGCAGATATAAGGTGCCTAGTGGTATATGCACATGCACTCTTATTCTATGCTGCAGATATAAGGTGCCTAGTGGTATATGCACATACACTCTTATTCTATGCTGCAGATATAAGGTGCCTAGTGGTATATGCACATGCACTCTTATTCTATGCTGCAGATATAAGGTGCCTAGTGGTATATATGCACATACACTCTTATTCTATGCTGCAGATATAAGGTGCCTAGTGGTATATGCACATACACTCTTATTCTATGCTGCAGATATAAGGTGCCTAGTGGTATATGCACAGGCACTCTTATTCTATGCTGAAGATATAAGGTGCCTAGTGGCATATACACACATGCACTCTTATTCTATACTGTAGATATAAGGTGCCTAGTGGTATATATGCACATACACTCTTATTCTATGCTGCAGATATAAGGTGCCTAGTGGTATATGCACATACACTCTTATTCTATGCTGCAGATATAAGGTGCCTAGTGGTATATGCACATACACTCTTATTCTATGCTGCAGATATAAGGTGCCTAGTGGTATATATGCACATACACTCTTATTCTATGCTGCAGATATAAGGTGCCTAGTGGTATATATGCACATACACTATGCTGCAGATATAAGGTGCCTAGTGGTATATGCACATGCACTCTTATTCTATGCTGCAGATATAAGGTGCCTAGTGGTATATGCACATACACTCTTATTCTATGCTGCAGATATAAGGTGCCTAGTGGTATATATGCACATACACTCTTATTCTATGCTGCAGATATAAGGTGCCTAGTGGTATATGCACATACACTCTTATTCTATGCTGCAGATATAAGGTGCCTAGTGGTATATGCACATACACTCTTATTCTATGCTGCAGATATAAGGTGCCTAGTGGTATATGCACATACACTCTTATTCTATGCTGCAGATATAAGGTGCCTAGTGGTATATATGCACATACACTCTTATTCTATGCTGCAGATATAAGGTGCCTAGTGGTATATGCACATACACTCTTATTCTATGCTGCAGATATAAGGTGCCTAGTGGTATATGCACATACACTCTTATTCTATGCTGCAGATATAAGGTGCCTAGTGGTATATGCACATACACTCTTATTCTATGCTGCAGATATAAGGTACCTAGTGGTATATGCCCATACCCTGATTCTATGCTGCAGGTATAAGGTGCCTAGTGGTATATGCACATACACAATGCTGCAGATATAAGGTGCCTAGTGGTATATGCACATGCACTCTTATTCTATGCTGCAGATATAAGGTGCCTAGTGGTATATATGCACATACACTCTTATTCTATGCTGCAGATATAAGGTGCCTAGTGGTATATATGCACATACACTATGCTGCAGATATAAGGTGCCTAGTGGTATATATGCACATACACTCTTATTCTATGCTGCAGATATAAGGTGCCTAGTGGTATATATGCACATACACTCTTATTCTATGCTGCAGATATAAGGTGCCTAGTGGTATATGCACATGCACTCTTATTCTATGCTGCAGATATAAGGTGCCTAGTGGTATATGCACATACACTCTTATTCTATGCTGCAGATATAAGGTGCCTAGTGGTATATATGCACATACACTCTTATTCTATGCTGCAGATATAAGGTGCCTAGTGGTATATGCACATACACTCTTATTCTATGCTGCAGATATAAGGTGCCTAGTGGTATATGCACATGCACTCTTATTCTATGCTGCAGATATAAGGTGCCTAGTGGTATATATGCACATACACTCTTATGCTGCAGATATAAGGTGCCTAGTGGTATATGCACATACACTCTTATTCTATGCTGCAGATATAAGGTGCCTAGTGGTATATGCACATACACTCTTTTTCTATGCTGCAGATAGAAGGTGCCTAGTGGTATATGCATGAACACTCTTATTCTATGCTGCAGATATAAGGTGCCTAGTGGTATATGCACATACACTCTTATTCTATGCTGCAGATATAAGGTGCCTAGTGGTATATATGCACATACACTCTTATTCTATGCTGCAGATATAAGGTGCCTAGTGGTATATATGCACATGCACTCTTATTCTATGCTGCAGATATAAGGTGCCTAGTGGTATATGCACATACACTCTTATTCTATGCTGCAGATATAAGGTGCCTAGTGGTATATGCACATACACTCTTATTCTATGCTGCAGATATAAGGTGCCTAGTGGTATATGCACATACACTCTTATTCTATGCTGCAGATATAAGGTGCCTAGTGGTATATATGCACATACACTCTTATTCTATGCTGCAGATATAAGGTGCCTAGTGGTATATGCACATACACTCTTATTCTATGCTGCAGATATAAGGTGCCTAGTGGTATATATGCACATACACTCTTATTCTATGCTGCAGATATAAGGTGCCTAGTGGTATATGCACATACACTCTTATTCTATGCTGCAGATATAAGGTGCCTAGTGGTATATGCACATACACTCTTATTCTATGCTGCAGATATAAGGTGCCTAGTGGTATATGCACATACACTCATTCTATGCTGCAGATATAAGGTGCCTAGTGGTATATGCACATGCACTCTTATTCTATGCTGCAGATATAAGGTGCCTAGTGGTATATATGCACATATACTCTTATTCTATGCTGCAGATATAAGGTGCCTAGTGGTATATGCACATACACTCTTATTCTACGCTGCAGATATAAGGTGCCTAGTGGTATATGCACATACACTCTTATTCTATGCTGCAGATATAAGGTGCCTAGTGGTATATGCACATACATTTTTATTCTATGCTGCAGATATAAGGTGCCTAGTGGTATATGCACATACAAATTTATTCTATGCTGCAGATATAAGGTGCCTAGTAGTATATGCATATACACTATGCTGCAGATATAAGGTGCCTAGTGGAATATATGCACGTACACTCTTATTCTATGGTGCAGATATAAGGTGCCTAGTGGTATATGCACATACACTCTTATTCTATGCTGCAGATATAAGGTGCCTAGTGGTATATGCACATGCACTCTTATTCTATGCTGCAGATATAAGGTGCCTAGTGGTATATATGCACATACACTGTTATTCTATGCTGCAGATATAAGCTGCCTAGTGGTATATGCACATACACTCTTATTCTATGCTGCAGATATAAGGTGCCTAGTGGTATATGCACATACACTCTTATTCTATGCTGCAGATATAAGGTGCCTAGTGGTATATGCACATACACTCTTATTCTATGCTGCAGATATAAGGTGCCTAGTGGTATATATGCACATACACTCTTATTCTATGCTGCAGATATAAGGTGCCTAGTGGTATATGCACATACACTCTTATTCTATGCTGCAGATATAAGGTGCCTAGTGGTATATGCACATGCACTCTTATTCTATGCTGCAGATATAAGGTGCCTAGTGGTATATATGCACATACACTCTTATTCTATGCTGCAGATATAAGGTGCCTAGTGGTATATGCACATACACTCTTATTCTATGCTGCAGATATAAGGTGCCTAGTGGTATATGCACATACACTCTTATTCTATGCTGCAGATATAAGGTGCCTAGTGGTATATGCACATACACTCTTATTCTATGCTGCAGATATAAGGTGCCTAGTGGTATATATGCACATACACTCTTATTCTATGCTGCAGATATAAGGTGCCTAGTGGTATATGCACATGAACTCTTATTCTATGCTGCAGATATCAGGTGCCTAATGGTATATATATGGACATCCTATTCTATGCTGCCGATATAAGGTGCCTAGTGGTATATGCACATACACTCCTATTCTATGCTGCAGATATAAGGTGCCTAGTGGTATATGCACATACACTCTTATTCTATGCTGCAGATATAAGGTGCCTAGTGGTATATATGCACATGCACTCTTATTCTATGCTGCAGATATAAGGTGCCTAGTGGTATATGCACATACACTCTTATTCTATGCTGCAGATATAAGGTGCCTAGTGGTATATGCACATGCACTCTTATTCTATGCTGCAGATATAAGGTGCCTAGTGGTATATGCACATACACTCTTATTCTATGCTGCAGATATAAGGTGCCTAGTGGTATATGCACATGCACTCTTATTCTATGCTGCAGATATAAGGTGCCTAGTGGTATATATGCACATACACTCTTATTCTATGCTGCAGATATAAGGTGCCTAGTGGTATATGCACATACACTCTTATTCTATGCTGCAGATATAAGGTGCCTAGTGGTATATGCACATACACTCTTATTCTATGCTGCAGATATAAGGTGCCTAGTGGTATATGCACATACACTCTTATTCTATGCTGCAGATATAAGGTGCCTAGTGATATATATGCACATACATTATGCTGCAGATATAAGGTGCCTAGTGGTATATGCACATACACTCTTATTCTATGCTGCAGATATAAGGTGCCTAGTGGTATATGCACATGCACTCTTATTCTATGCTGCAGATATAAGGTGCCTAGTGGTATATATGCACATACACTCTTATTCTATGCTGCAGATATAAGGTGCCTAGTGGTATATGAACATATGCTTCTATTCTATGCTGCAGATATAAGGTGCCTAGTGGTATATGCACATGCACTCTTATTCTATGCTGCAGATATAAGGTGCCTAGTGGTATATGCACATACACTCTTATTCTATGCTGCAGATATAAGGTGCCTAGTGGTATATATGCACATACACTCTTATTCTATGCTGCAGATATAAGGTGCCTAGTGGTATATGCACATACACTCTTATTCTATGCTGCAGATATAAGGTGCCTAGTGGTATATATGCACATGCACTCTTATTCTATGCTGCAGATATAAGGTGCCTAGTGGTATATGCACATACACTCTTATTCTATGCTGCAGATATAAGGTGCCTAGTGGTATATATGCACATACACTCTTATTCTATGCTGCAGATATAAGGTGCCTAGTGGTATATGCACATACACTCTTATTCTATGCTGCAGATATAAGGTGCCTAGTGGTATATGCACATACACTCTTATTCTATGCTGCAGATATAAGGTGCCTAGTGGTATATGCACATACACTCTTATTCTATGCTGCAGATATAAGGTGCCTAGTGGTATATATGCACATACACTATGCTGCAGATATAAGGTGCCTAGTGGTATATGCACATACACTCTTATTCTATGCTGCAGATATAAGGTGCCTAGTGGTATATATGCACATACACTCTTATTCTATGCTGCAGATATAAGGTGCCTAGTGGTATATGCACATACACTCTTATTCTATGCTGCAGATATAAGGTGCCTAGTGGTATATATGCACATACACTATGCTGCAGATATAAGGTGCCTAGTGGTATATATGCACATACACTCTTATTCTATGCTGCAGATATAAGGTGCCTAGTGGTATATGCACATACACTCTTATTCTATGCTGCAGATATAAGGTGCCTAGTGGTATATGCACATGCACTCTTATTCTATGCTGCAGATATAAGGTGCCTAGTGGTATATGCACATACACTCTTATTCTATGCTGCAGATATAAGGTGCCTAGTGGTATATATGCACATACACTCTTATTCTATGCTGCAGATATAAGGTGCCTAGTGGTATATGCACATACACTCTTATTCTATGCTGCAGATATAAGGTGCCTAGTGGTATATGCACATGCACTCTTATTCTATGCTGCAGATATAAGGTGCCTAGTGGTATATATGCACATGCACTCTTATTCTATGCTGCAGATATAAGGTGCCTAGTGGTATATGCACATACACTCTTATTCTATGCTGCAGATATAAGGTGCCTAGTGGTATATGCACATACACTCTTATTCTATGCTGCAGATATAAGGTGCCTAGTGGTATATGCACATACACTCTTATTCTATGCTGCAGATATAAGGTGCCTAGTGGTATATGCACATGCACTCTTATTCTATGCTGCAGATATAAGGTGCCTAGTGGTATATATGCACATACACTCTTATTCTATGCTGCAGATATAAGGTGCCTAGTGGTATATATGCACATGCACTCTTATTCTATGCTGCAGATATAAGGTGCCTAGTGGTATATGCACATACACTCTTATTCTATGCTGCAGATATAAGGTGCCTAGTGGTATATGCACATACACTCTTATTCTATGCTGCAGATATAAGGTGCCTAGTGGTATATGCACATACACTCTTATTCTATGCTGCAGATATAAGGTGCCTAGTGGTATATATGCACATACACTCTTATTCTATGCTGCAGATATAAGGTGCCTAGTGGTATATGCACATACACTCTTATTCTATGCTGCAGATATAAGGTGCCTAGTGGTATATATGCACATACACTCTTATTCTATGCTGCAGATATAAGGTGCCTAGTGGTATATGCACATACACTCTTATTCTATGCTGCAGATATAAGGTGCCTAGTGGTATATGCACATACACTCTTATTCTATGCTGCAGATATAAGGTGCCTAGTGGTATATATGCACATACACTATGCTGCAGATATAAGGTGCCTAGTGGTATATGCACATGCACTCTTATTCTATGCTGTAGATATAAGGTGCCTAGTGGTATATATGCACATACACTCTTATTCTATGCTGCAGATATAAGGTGCCTAGTGGTATATGCACATACACTCTTATTCTATGCTGCAGATATAAGGTGCCTAGTGGTATATATGCACATGCACTCTTATTCTATGCTGCAGATATAAGGTGCCTAGTGGTATATGCACATACACTCTTATTCTATGCTGCAGATATAAGGTGCCTAGTGGTATATGCACATACACTCTTATTCTATGCTGCAGATATAAGGTGCCTAGTGGTATATGCACACACACTCCTATTCCTTGCTGCAGATATAAGGTGCCTAGTGGTATATGCACATGCACTCTTATTCTATGCTGCAGATATAAGGTGCCTAGTGGTATATGCACATGCACTCTTATTCTATGCTGCAGATATAAGGTGCCTAGTGGTATATGCACATGCACTCTTATTCTATGCTGCAGATATAAGGTGCCTAGTGGTATATATGCACATACACTCTTATTCTATGCTGCAGATATAAGGTGCCTAGTGGTATATGCACATACACTCTTATTCTATGCTGCAGATATAAGGTGCCTAGTGGTATATGCACATACACTCTTATTCTATGCTGCAGATATAAGGTGCCTAGTGGTATATGCACATACACTCTTATTCTATGCTGCAGATATAAGGTGCCTAGTGGTATATGCACATACACTCTTATTCTATGCTGCAGATATAAGGTGCCTAGTGGTATATGCACATACACTCTTATTCTATGCTGCAGATATAAGGTGCCTAGTGGTATATGCACATGCACTCTTATTCTATGCTGCAGATATAAGGTGCCTAGTGGTATATATGCACATACACTCTTATTCTATGCTGCAGATATAAGGTGCCTAGTGGTATATGCACATACACTCTTATTCTATGCTGCAGATATAAGGTGCCTAGTGGTATATGCACATACACTCTTATTCTATGCTGCAGATATAAGGTGCCTAGTGGTATATGCACATACACTCTTATTCTATGCTGCAGATATAAGGTGCCTAGTGGTATATATGCACATACACTCTTATTCTATGCTGCAGATATAAGGTGCCTAGTGGTATATGCACATACACTCTTATTCTATGCTGCAGATATAAGGTGCCTAGTGGTATATATGCATATACTCTTATTCTATGCTGCAGATATAAGGTGCCTAGTGGTATATGCACATACACTCTTATTCTATGCTGCAGATATAAGGTGCCTAGTGGTATATATGCACATACACTCTTATTCTATGCTGCAGATATAAGGTGCCTAGTGGTATATGCACATACACTCTTATTCTATGCTGCAGATATAAGGTGCCTAGTGGTATATGCACATACACTCTTATTCTATGCTGCAGATATAAGGTGCCTAGTGGTATATATATGCACATGCACTCTTATTCTATGCTGCAGATATAAGGTGCCTAGTGGTATATGCACATACACTCTTATTCTATGCTGCAGATATAAGGTGCCTAGTGGTATATGCACATGCACTCTTATTCTATGCTGCAGATATAAGGTGCCTAGTGGTATATATGCACATACACTATTATTCTATGCTGCAGATATAAGGTGCCTAGTGGTATATATGCACTTACACTATGCTGCAGATATAAGGTGCCTAGTGGTATATCTGCACATGCACTCTTATTCTATGCTGCAGATATAAGGTGCCTAGTGGTATATGCACATACACTCTTATTCTATGCTGCAGATATAAGGTGCCTAGTGGTATATGCACATACACTCTTATTCTATGCTGCAGATATAAGGTGCCTAGTGGTATATGCACATGCACATGCACTCTTATTCTATGCTGCAGATATAAGGTGCCTAGTGGTATATATGCACATACACTCTTATTCTATGCTGCAGATATAAGGTGCCTAGTGGTATATATGCACATACACTCTTATTCTATGCTGCAGATATAAGGTGCCTAGTGGTATATGCACATACACTCTTATTCTATGCTGCAGATATAAGGTGCCTAGTGGTATATGCACATACACTCTTATTCTATGCTGCAGATATAAGGTGCCTAGTGGTATATGCACATACACTCTTATTCTATGCTGCAGATATAAGGTGCCTAGTGGTATATATGCACATACACTCTTATTCTATGCTGCAGATATAAGGTGCCTAGTGGTATATGCACATACACTCTTATTCTATGCTGCAGATATAAGGTGCCTAGTGGTATATATGCACATACACTCTTATTCTATGCTGCAGATATAAGGTGCCTAGTGGTATATGCACATACACTCTTATTCTATGCTGCAGATATAAGGTGCCTAGTGGTATATGCACATACACTCTTATTCTATGCTGCAGATATAAGGTGCCTAGTGGTATATATGCACATACACTATGCTGCAGATATAAGGTGCCTAGTGGTATATGCACATGCACTCTTATTCTATGCTGCAGATATAAGGTGCCTAGTGGTATATGCACATACACTCTTATTCTATGCTGCAGATATAAGGTGCCTAGTGGTATATGCACATACACTCTTATTCTATGCTGCAGATATAAGGTGCCTAGTGGTATATGCACATACACTCTTATTCTATGCTGCAGATATAAGGTGCCTAGTGGTATATGCACACACACTACACTGCAGATATAAGGTGCCTAGTGGTATATCTGCACATGCACTCTTATTCTATGCTGCAGATATAAGGTACCTAGTGGTATATGCACATGCACTCTTATTCTATGCTTTAGATATAAGTTGCCTAGTGGTATAGATGCACATACACTCTTATTCTATGCTGCAGATATAAGGTGCCTAGTGGTATATGCACATACACTCTTATTCTATGCTGCAGCTATAAGGTGCCTAGTGGTATATATGCATATGCACTCTTATTCTATGCTGCAGATATAAGGTGCCTAGTGGTATATGCACATACACTCTTATTCTATGCTGCAGATATAAGGTGCCTAGTGGTATATATGCACATACACTCTTATTCTATGCTGCAGATATAAGGTGCCTAGTGGTATATGCACATACACTCTTATTCTATGCTGCAGATATAAGGTGCCTAGTGGTATATATGCACATGCACTCTTATTCTATGCTGCAGATATAAGGTGCCTAGTGGTATATATGCACATACACTCTTATTCTATGCTGCAGATATAAGGTGCCTAGTGGTATATGCACATACACTCTTATTCTATGCTGCAGATATAAGGTGCCTAGTGGTATATGCACATACACTATTATTCTATGCTGCAGATATAAGGTGCCTAGTTGTATATGCACATGCACTATGCTGCAGATATAAGGTGCCTAGTGGTATATATGCACATACACTCTTATTCTATGCTGCAGATATAAGGTGCCTAGTGGTATATGCACATACACTCTTATTCTATGCTGCAGATATAAGGTGCCTAGTGGTATATATGCACATGCACTCTTATTCTATACTGCAGATATAAGGTGCCTAGTGGTATATCTGCACATGCACTCTTATTCTATGCTGCAGATATAAAGTGCCTAGTGGTATATGCACATACACTCTTATTCTATGCTGTAGATAAAAGCTGCCTAGTGGTATATATATCCACATACACTCTTATTCTATGCTGCAGATATAAGGTGCCGACTGGTATATGCACATACAGTCTTATTCTATGCTGCAGCTATAAGGTGCCCAGTGGTATATATGCATATGCACTCTTATTCTATGCTGCAGATATAAGGTGCCTAGTGGTATATGCACATACACTCTTATTCTATGCTGCAGATATAAGGTGCCTAGTGGTATATATGCACATGTACTCTTATTCTATGCTGCAGATATAAGGTGCCTAGTGGTATATGCACATACACTCTTATTCTATGCTGCAGATATAAGGTGCCTAGTGGTATATGCACATGCACTCTTATTCTATGCTGCAGATATAAGGTGCCTAGTGGTATATATGCACATACACTCTTATTCTATGCTGCAGATATAAGGTGCCTAGTGGTATATGCACATACACTCTTATTCTATGCTGCAGATATATGGTGCCTAGTGGTATATGCACATACACTCTTATTCTATGCTGCAGATATAAGGTGCCTAGTGGTATATGCACATACACTATTATTCTATGCTGCAGATATAAGGTGCCTAGTTGTATATGCACATGCACTATGCTGCAGATATAAGGTGCCTAGTGGTACATGCATGAACACTCTTATTCTATGCTGCAGATATAAGGTGCCTAGTGGTATATGCACATGCACTCTTATTCTATGCTGCAGATATAAGGTGCCTAGTGGTATATATGCACATACACTCTTATTCTATGCTGCAGATATAAGGTGCCTAGTGGTATATGCACATACACTCTTATTCTATGCTGCAGATATAAGGTTCTTAGTGGGATATATGCACATGTACTCTTATTCTATGCTGCAGATATAAGGTGCCTAGTGGTATATGCACATACACTCTTATTCTATGCTGCAGATATAAGGTGCCTAGTGGTATATGCACATGCACTCTTATTCTATGCTGCAGATATAAGGTGCCTAGTGGTATATATGCACATACGCTATTATTCTATGCTGCAGATATAAGGTGCCTAGTGATATAGTGATATATATGCACTTACACTATGCTGCAGATATAAGGTGCCTAGTGGTATATCTGCACATGCACTCTTATTCTATGCTGCAGATATAAGGTGCCTAGTGGTATATGCACATACACTCTTATTCTATGCTGTAGATATAAGGTGCCTAGTGGTATATATGCACATACACTCTTATTCTATGCTGCAGATATAAGGTGCCTAGTGGTATATGCACATACACTCTTATTCTATGCTGCAGATATAAGGTGCCTAGTGGTATATATGCACATGCACTCTTATTCTATGCTGCAGATATAAGGTGCCTAGTGGTATATGCACATACACTCTTATTCTATGCTGCAGATATAAGGTGCCTAGTGGTATATATGCACATATACTCTTATTCTATGCTGCAGATAAAGGTGCCTAGTGGTATATGCACATACACTCTTATTCTATGCTGCAGATATAAGGTGCCTAGTTGTATATGCACATGCACTATGCTGCAGATATAAGGTGCCTAGTGGTATATATGCACATACACTCTTATTCTATGCTGCAGATATAAGGTGCCTAGTGGTATATGCACATACACTCTTATTCTATGCTGCAGATATAAGGTGCCTAGTGGTATATGCACATACACTCTTATTTGATGCTGTAGATATAAGGTGTGTAGTGGTATATATGCACATATATGCTGCAGATATAAGGTGCCTAGTGGTATATGCACAGTCACTCTTATTCTATGCTGTAGATATAAGGTGCCTAGTGGGATATATGCACATACACTCTTATTCTATGCTGCAGATATAAGTTGCCTAGTGGTAAATGCACATACAATCTTATTCTATGCTGCAGATATAAGGTGCCTAGTGCTATATATGCACATACACTTTTATTCTATGCTGCAGATATAAGGTGCCTAGTGGTATATGCACATGCACTCTTATTCTATGCTGCAGATATACGGTGCCTAGTGATATGGTGATATATGTGCACTTACACTATGCTGCAGATATAAGGTGCCTAGTGGTATATCTGCACATGCACTCTTATTCTATACTGCAGATATAAGGTGCCTAGTGGTATATGCACATACACTCTTATTCTATGCTGTAGATATAAGGTGCCTAGTGGTATATATGCACATACACTTTTATTCTATGCTGCAGACATAAGGTGCCTAGTGGTATATGCACATAGACTCCTATTCTATGCTGCAGCTATAAGGTGCCTAGTGGTATATATCCAAATGCACTCTTATTCTATGCTGCAGATATAAGGTGCCTAATGGTATATGCACATACACTCTTATTCTATGATGCAGATATAAGGTGCCTAGTGATATATATGCACATATACCCTTTTTCTATGCTACAGATAAAGGTGACTAGTGGTATATGCACATACACTCCTATTCTATGCTGCAGATATAAGGTGCCTAGTGGTATATGCACATTCACTCTTATTCTATGCTGCAGATATAAGTTGCCTAGTGGTATATATGCACATACACTCTTATTCTATGCTGCAGATATAAGGTGCCTAGTGGTATATGCACATACACTCTTATTCTATGCTGCAGATATAAGGTGCCTAGTGCTATATGCACATACACTCTTATTTGATGCTGTAGATATAAGGTGTGTAGTGGTATATATGCACATATATGCTGCAGATATAAGGTGCCTAGTGGTATATGCACAGTCACTCTTATTCTGTGCTGTAGATATAAGGTGCCTAGTGGGATATATGCACATGCACTATGCTGCAGATATAAGTTGCCTAGTGGTATATATGCACATACACTCTTATTCTATGCTGCAGATATAAGGCGCTTAGCGTTATATGCACATACACTCTTATACTATGCTGCAGATATAAGGTGCCTAGTGCTATATGCACATACACTCTTATTTGATGCTGTAGATATAAGGTGTGTAGTGGTATATATGCACATATATGCTGCAGATATAAGGTGTCTACTGGTATATGCACAGTCACTCTTATTCTATGCTGCAGATATAAGTTGCCTAGTGGTAAATGCACATACAATCTTATTCTATGCTGCAGATATAAGGTGCCTAGTGGTATATATGCAAATATACTATGGTGCAGATATAAGGTGCCTAGTGGTATGTATATGCACATACTCTCTTATTATATGCTGCAGATATAAGTTGCCTAGTGGTATATATATGCACATACACTCTTATTCTATGCTGTAGATATAAGGTGCCTACTGGTATATACACATGCACTCTTATTCTATGCTGCAGATATAAGGTGCCTACTGATATATGCATGTACACTATTATTCTATGCTGTAGATATTAGGTGCCTAGTGGTATATATATCCACATACACTCTTATTCTATGCTGTGGATATAAGGTTTCTAGTGGTATATGCACATACACTCTTATTCTATGCTGCAGATATAAGGTGCCTACTGGTATATTCATATGCACTCTTATTCTATGCTGCAGATATAAGGTGCCTAGTGGTATATGCACATGCACTCTTACTCTATTCTGCAGATATAAGGTGTTTAGTG
This sequence comes from Protopterus annectens, assembly GCF_019279795.1. Lineage (NCBI taxonomy): Eukaryota > Metazoa > Chordata > Ceratodontiformes > Protopteridae > Protopterus > Protopterus annectens. The sequence continues at coordinate 40,757 of NW_025048917.1, read as the reverse complement.
GTATATATGCACATACAATATGCTGCAGATATAAGGTGCCTAGTGGTATATATGCATACGCACTCTTATTCTATGCTGCAGTTATAAGGTGCCTAGTGGTATATGAACATACGCTCTTATTCTATGCTGCAGATATAAGGTGCCTAGTGGTATATGAACATACACTCTTATTCTATGCTGCAGATATAAGGTACCTAGTGGTATATACACATACACTCTTATTCTATGCTGCAGCTATAAGGTGCCTAGTGGTATATATGCACATACACTCTTATTCTTTGCTGCAGATAAAGGTGACTAGTGGTATATGCTCATACACTCTTATTCTACTCTACAGATATAAGGTGCCTAGTGGTATATCCACATACACTCTTATTCTATGCTGCAGATATAAGGTGCCTAGTCGTATAAATGCACATACACTATGCTGCAGATATAAGGTGCCTAGTGGTATATGCACAGGCACTCTTATTCTATGCTGTAGATATAAGGTGCCTTGTGGGATATATGCAGATACACTCTTATTCTATTAACTGAGGAACCAAAGTCCAATTTCAAACAAACACAACAACAGAAGTGAACGTTGATGCCACGAATGCATACGAGGTATACTCCTTCATAAATGTCCACGGAGTAGTAAAACCAACGATACTTTTATTAAAAAACAAGAAAGCGTAAAACAAACACTAGGCGTTTTTCGTTCAGACAAGTCTCCGAACTTCTTCAGACAAAACACTGACACTTGGAAATCCACGTATTTAAGTAGTGAAACAACCTTAATTATTCAATTAAATAAGTTAAATTAGTTAATTAGTTGATTTCATAGAATTATAGATAAAGAAACTGTACTTTACGTAACCCGTGTTTCCCAAACATCATTACAAAAACTTTCATACACATCCAAATGCGTTGGTATAAAATCTTTCTACATGTGGAATGTTACAATAATAAACCAAGTACACATACATTTTAAATGTGGCAAAAAGACATGAGATTCAAGTCCTTCTATTAGCCTTATTGTTTTTGACCTTTTTAAACTTCTTATCTTGTTCTTGTCTGCATGTGTTGCGAACGCAACTATAACAAGAATAATTTACAAAGTCATCCTTATCAAGTAAGTTTTAACAAAAGTACAAAAAGAAAAACAAAGAATAAAAATAAGTATACACACACACATCATTAAATTGTTTAAGTGGCTGGTAAGAGGCTCCACGAACGGAACTCTTACTAAGAAAACTACTTTTCTTTCGTGTCTAACCTGTTCACCAAAGTTGCTTAAACCATAATGTCTGCATCTAAATGTTTGGTTTAGGTATAATAAAAATGCTTGTTGTTAATTAAAGTAACCTCTATCTAGTTAACTTAGACAGAAGTGCAAAAAAATACACTTCGTTGAGTTATTAAAATAACTAGTAAGAGAATCCATAAACAAAAGTTCCACTAAAGAAACCTGCCTCTCTGTAGTGAATTTACATAGATTATTAAAAGTAAAATAAAACAAAAAAGTATTGTATAATAAGTACAGTTATTACTGTCATAAACCTTAACAGGTTAGACCTTATATGATATATTTTTATATCTAACCTGTTAACAAAAGTTATTTGATACAAAATGGCCACAACCGGCTAATAAATTTAGATGTAGTAAAACTGTTTATTGTTAACTTGTAGTAATGCCCTAAAAGAACTAAACTGAAAAGAACCTGGAACAATTTACTGTCCATTTACTTAAAGTGTTTATCTAAGTAAACTTTTAAGTTTTAGTAAACATGAAATTGAACAAACTTCGTTCAAACCAGGTTCTTTGTAAGCTGCTAAACGGATTTGCCAGCTAAGTTCTTTCTTTTCTAGTTCCAACTTCAGTAGGTTTTCATTATTCAAATTTGATACATTCAAATAAACTTGACTGATGACCATAAATTTAAATGAATGATCATTATTTATTGTGCAATGTCTCGCAAGTGCATTTTCCTCTTTATTCTTAGTAATGGCATAGATATGTTCGTAAATTCTGTCCCTCAAATGTCTATCCGTCTTCCCTATGTAGAATGATGGGCACTGTTCACATTGTGCTAAATAGACTATTCTCCTACTGTTGCAATTATAAATTTCTCTTAACATTGTAGGTATGTTTCCTAATAGTGAAAGTGTCGGATGTCTCTATGTAGGTGCAATACCTACATGCTCCACATTTTTTGGTCCCTCCTGTTTTTTTGTTCACTTTAGGTTTCCTTTCTAGTAGTTGTTTCATGTTTGTACTTCTTCTAAAAGTAATAGTAGGACCTTGAGTGGAATTTTCTGTTAGTGTTTTATCTAATGACAACCAGTGCCAATATTTCTTAACTGTTCTACAAATGTCCATTGCTTCTGGACAAAATGTAAATACAAAAGCTGTACTAAAATTCTTAGTGTTCCCTGCCATATTGTCAAAGACTACCTCTATGTCAGTGTTAGAACCCATCCTGCCTGTATAAAGCTCAAGGTCGTGTGCTTGTTTAGTTGGATCAGTCACCACTCTGGTTTTTAAAATTGCTTGGTAAAAACCTTTTCTCCTTTTTGAAGTGACTTCCTTGAAAATTTCTTCAAGGAATGAATATGGGTACCCCCTACGGGTAAACATTGTATGCAAGTTTTCACATTCCTTTTCGAAATCTTCGTCTAGTGTAATCATTTTGGCTGCCCTGACGAGTTGGCCCTTCACTACAGATTTCTTTTGGTGACGGGGGTGTAAACTGGAAAAGTGGAGATAATTATTAGAAAATGTACTTTTCCGGAAGATTTTTGATGTGTACCCTCCTTGATTTTTACTCAACTCAATGTCAAGGAAACAGATAGTAGTTTCCTGAAAGTTCTTAGTAAACTTTAGAAAATCAGTAGTGTTGTTAAGATACTCGACTAACTGGTCTGCTTGTTGTTCTTGTCCTTTAAATAAAATAAAGATGTCGTCAAGGTACCTTTTGTACACATGTACATTTGAATGTACATGGTTGTTCAAAATGTAGGTAGTCTCCCAGTGGGCCATTACCAAATTTGCAGAACTGGCTCCCACTGGGGACCCCATTGCTACACCTATTTTTTGCAAAAATAGCTGATCTTCAAAGGAAACAAAGTTGTTTTTTAATATAATGTCTAATAACTGTTCAACCAAATTACATTCATTGCTTGTGGCCCCCTTTGAACCAATATACTCCACTACCCACTGAATGCCCGTGTCTTGTGGAATGCATGAATATAACTCACAGACATCTATTGTTATAAAATTTAGAGTGTTATCAAATACTGTGGTTTGCATGCATTCCAAAAATGACCACGAGTCCTTTAGAATTTGTTCTTCCTTAATAACATAGGTCTTAAGGATGGAATCTACCAGTTTTGCGCAAGGGTAGGTGATTGATTGCCTTGCGTCCACTAGTGTTCTAAAAGGTGGGTTTTTTAAATCTTTGTGGAGTTTAGGGATCCCAAAGACTTTTGGGATCCTAGGTGCCAACATTGTCAAATAGTGGTTTTGCTCAGTGTTGATTAACCCATCTGTAAACAAGTCACTAATAAAAAGTTTGATGTTATAATATGCTTGGTTTAACTGATGCCTATTAACTGTTTCGTAGGTATCTTTATGCAGTAGTGTTAACATTATGTTAGAATAATCTACATTGTACACTACTGCAAGGCCACCCCCTTTATCAGGTTTCATTAGTCTGAGTGGGAGGCTTCTGAGTAGTGTTAATAAGCTTCTCTCCTCTACTGTTATATTACCTTTAAACTTGTTTCTTGAACTTTTTCCAATGATTTCTCTAAATTTGTTTTCACAAAGTTGTTCAAACAAATGTAACAGCGAATTTTGGGGGGGTTGAAACTGCTGCTTACCCGCAGTTCATTAATATTGTGATAAGAATTCCCAAACATAATATTAAAATTCAATTTGCGTGTAAACATTTTCAGGTCTATTAACAGTTCTACTAAATCACAATTCTTACTTACTTGATAAGGATGACTTTGTAAATTATTCTTGTTATAGTTGCGTTCGCAACACATGCAGACAAGAACAAGATAAGAAGTTTAAAAAGGTCAAAAACAATAAGGCTAATAGAAGGACTTGAATCTCATGTCTTTTTGCCACATTTAATTCTATGAAATCAACTAATTAACTAATTTAACTTATTTAATTGAATAATTAAGGCTGTTTCATTACTTAAATACGTGGATTTCCAAGTGTCAGTGTTTTGTCTGAAGAAGTTCGGACACTTGTCTGAACGAAAAACGCCTAGTGTGTGTTTTACGCTTTCTTGTTTTTTAATAAAAGTATAGTTGGTTTTACTACTCCGTGGACATTTATGAAGGAGTATACCTCGTATGCACTCGTGGCATCAACATTCACTTCTGTTGTTGTGTTTGTTTGAAATTGGACGTTGGTTCCTCAGTTAGTAGTTCGTTGTTAAACTTTGGTGACCACGCATAGAGGATGGATTGTTCACAAGAAGAGGACAACCCTTCACAAGGAAACCTTACCCAACTACTGGAACTTATTAACGCTCGCTTGGACCGACTTTCTGAAAAAGTAGATGGAGCGAGCCGTAGTGGCAGTAACACTGCAACTTCTTCAAACAACACTGACCGGAGCCCTACTAGACAACAGGGGCCATTAAAAGGAAAAACTATGTTACCAGGCAGTGGACAACAAGGGGAATGAAAAAAAGACTCCTGTGCTTTTCAAACTGATAATTTTGACCTAGGGAGTTGGTTAAATGACGAGTTAAACCTGGATTTTTCACACAATGTTGCTCCAAGCTCCACTGAAAATACAAGTAAGTCCTCTTTGTCAGAAAAACTTAAACCATTTGATACTAAACTTTTTAAAGTTAAGAAAACCCAATTGAAACTGAACTATCTTAACAGATGTATAAAAGAAAAAATAGTTCCTAAGGGGCTTAGACTATATTCATACCCTTCTGGTTTAGAATTTGGGTCTGACTTTTTTAAAGAACTGACTGGTTTATTCAATAACCATGGTTTAGAAATTTTACAATGTATGGTGAAACATTACAAAATAATTTTTGATACTTTGACTAAGGAAACCTCAATATTGGAAAAAGAAATCAAGGACGACTTGGATTATTTTAGATACGAGTTCGAATTCAATAGAACTCTATCTAGTATTGCCCAGCAAATGACTAAACTGAAAGCAACAAAGGTAAAAAAACTTGACAGAGACTTGACAGCATACAGGGAAGGATTGGCCTTCAATAAACCCCCAGGGTTACAACGTAGAGAGGGGAGACCGAAAACTAACTCAAATCAAAATGAAACAAGGGGGCGACCATGGAGGACTCTTAATGACAACAACACTGAGGGGTACCCAGGTAGTACTCCTAACATAGTCTTGGACTTTGAGAATGAGGAACCCACCTAAATTGGAGAAGAAACAGGAGAATTGAACTCCAACTATCAACCCCCAGAGGATACTGAGTGGCGAACACAAGGCCCACAAAAAAACTACAGAGGGGGGAGGGGGGCAACTGGAAACCGAACCAACAGTTTGGACAGAAGAGACACTACAACACTCGGAGTTCCAACAAATAACAGGTTTGACCCTTTTTGAGACTGTGACCAACAGAGATGGGGACTTCAAAATATATAATTACACAGAGTGTTGTATAGACCAAGAGTTGGTTGAGTTGTTTGCAAAAGGTCTTACATTTGTGCCATCAAAGAATTGTGATTTAGTAGAACTGTTAATAGACCTGAAAATGTTTACACGCAAATTGAATTTTAATATTATGTTTGGGAATTCTTATCACAATATTAATGAACTGCGGGTAAGCAGCAGTTTCAACCCCCCCACAAAATTCGCTGTTACATTTGTTTGAACAACTTTGTGAAAACGAATTTAGAGAAATCATTGGAAAAAGTTCAAGAAACAAGTTTAAAGGTAATATAACAGTAGAGGAGAGAAGCTTATTAACACTACTCAGGAGCCTCCCACTCAGACTAATGAAACCTGATAAAGGGGGTGGCCTTGCAGTAGTGTACAATGTAGATTATTCTAACATAATGTTAACACTACTGCATAAAGATATCTACGTAACAGTTAGTAGGCATCAGTTAAACCAAGCATATTATAACATCAAACTTTTTATTAGTGACTTGTTTACAGATGGGTTAATCAATACTGAGCAAAACCACTATTTCACAATGTTGGCACCAAGGGCGCCCGCAGGCAGGTGCAAGGGGGTGCACTTGCACCCCCCTGGAATCGGCTGAGCATTTCAAACAGTTTTATTTTTTTGTGCGTTCTTCTTTAAGAAGATCGCGGGTAGGCGTGCTGACATCATCGCGGGAACTAGATTAGATGGGCTGACATCATCGCTATGTGAAAGCGTAGACAGGTTATTTGAGCGGGAACGGAAGATGGGACCCGTTCAGGTAGTGTGTGGATGGGCTGACATCATCGCTATGTGAAAGCGTAGACAGGTTATTTGAGCGGGAACGGAAGATGGGACTCAGACGGAGTATGCAGGAACGGAAGATGGGACCCATTCAGGTAGTGTGTGTGTGTGTAAAATGCCCCAGGTGTACATGGTGGTGGGTAGAGAATAAGGCTTGAACCCTGTACCTTGGGCCCAAGTGGCAAGAGCCTGAATTCCCTACCCACCACCATTTGTAAAAATATTTCAGGATTTTCCCTCATACCTTTTCTGTTCCTCATAAAATCTGTGGTTTCTGCATTTGTGTCCTTGTTGCCTGACAGCTAAGTGTTATTATTTGGTTATATTCTTGGCTGTCTGGAGTGTTTCTCCCCGGGCCTCTGCTAAAAAAATTAGCTTTTTTGTTTTCAAAGTCAGACTTTCCTGGTTAATAAATGTAAATGGACACATTTCAATATTGGACTTCTTTTCTTCAGAAAGTGTATGGTAACAAAAGCAAGCTTTTATTCTAGCAATTTCCTAAGTGTACAAGATGGATATTTGAAATGTATCCCTGTGTTTGGGACTGTATTCCCCCCATTATTGGCTTCATCCAGGTTTTGTGCTAGGGTTGAGAGTTATGGTAAGAACTGAATTCACTGAATATGTTTGGGGGCTGTATTCACCCAGTATTGACTTTGTTCAGGTATTTATTGGCTTCATCCAGGTATTTATTGGCTTCATCCAGGTTTTTTGCTAATGTTGAGAGCTATGGTAAGAACTGATTTCACTGAAAATGTTTGGGGGCTATATTCTCTCATTACTGGCTTTGTCCGGGTGTTATTTGCTAAGAGGTTGAGAGCTATGGTGAGAACTGAACTCACTGAATGTTTGGTGGTTGTAGTCACCCATTATTGGCTTTGTTCAGGTCTTTTGTGCTAAGAGGTTGACAGCTGTGCTATGGTGAGAACTGAATTCACTAAATGGTAAAGTTTCAGTCTTCCTCTTTCACAAAACAGCTGATTTGGCGTAGTGGTATGTTGCTTTGACTTTTGCATGGGGTCCCCTGGGTTCAAGTCGTGGCAGTGAAATGTATGGTGGTAATGCAGCATTTTATTCTAGCAACTTTCGAACATTATACAAGCAATGTTTAAAATGTGTCCCTGTTGTTTGGCCTTTTGCCCCCCCCCCCAATAAATTTCGGCTTTTTCCAGATTTCTTGTGCTGCAAAGTTCAGAGATACAGCTGAGTGTCGAGTAGATTTTACAAGGAGCTGAGAGCTGCAGGGGAGCAAAAGTTTAGTGCTGATTATGTTTAGTCTGCTTACATTAATAGCACAACAGATAGTGTACTTGCTTTAGATGCCTGAAGGCTGTGGGTTCTACTCCCGCAGTAGGTAAATGCATTGCTGATGCTGTATTGTGTTGTAAAGGGGGTGGATGCTGCAGTCCTTTTGGCAAAGATACCTAGTAACTATGAACCTGTTAACAGTTTGCTATCCATTCTCTGTTGCGGTATTACTAGCTTTTCATTTTACTGCATGCAACAAAGGCAATTTATTCTTCAAGGGTAACGGGCACTTTATTTGTAGATTAAACAATGACATATAAAGTGTTTGCTAGCAGCAACCTCTATTAGTTACAAATTTCTTCAATGTGGATTTTACTACAGAGATTGTGTATTTTTTACTGATACTGGTGGACTTGAGTAGACTTTATGATGGAAATGTTCTGAATTGGGCAATTTTGTCATTGGTGGATGCTTTTTGTTTCTTTGTTTACTGGAAAAATTTTCAAAACAATAAATTTAAAATGCCCTTTAACAACTGTATTGTACAAGGAATATAATGTAATACAGTCAGGAAGGTGTATCAAAGAGCATGTTTATGTTATGTTCGAGGGGCCTATGATTTTGAAGACAGCCCAGAGTTAATATTTGCAATTGGCAAAATGTATTTTCTCTGAAAGTGGGTTTCGGTGCTGTTTCAATGCATGTGAGTTTTAAGGGCAGAGAAGTATTAATGTTAGTCTATTTTCATTGAGACTGCATTGCTTTAACAGATATGTATTAGGGTTTGTGCTGTAAAATGCAAAATAACTTTCAAATGAAATCCTAAATCATCGCAGAAGTAAAGCAGTATGCACATTAGTGTTTATGGTAAATGGGGCAAAATTACCAAGGAATGGGACATTGGAATGGCTGCAGGGGGGGAGGCTCCATTTGACCATGATTTTGTGAGGGGGGGGGTAGCAAACTCAGACAGCCCCGGTTGAACTATACCTCTCAGTTGTCCATATCTTTGCAGAATTAATAGATATTTGCTGCTTATTTTTGGTTTGTTTCTCAAAATTTGTGGTTTTCTAGCAAATCATTTAGGAATGAAGCCATTAAATGACAGACATTGAGTTTCAGATGTCATAACCTTCAGAAAAATGCATGCTAATGCAAGACTGTCTAAGTTTATACAAGAGCAATTTTTAGTAGTGTTTCTATGTTCCCCAATATATTTGGCCTTGTTCAGATTTCCTGCATTAAGAGGTTGAGAGGTACGTGCAAATCACTTTGTAGATTAGGAATATCCAAACATCTCAATTGTCCCCAATTCTGGCTCAAAATGTTGCTCTCCCTAATAATGCCTCCTCCAAAATGGCAATTTTGGAAGAAAATGTGGAGGGTTTACAATTATAACTGTAATGATCAGTTGTAGATTACCTTTATTTCAGAAATGCATGTGGATGCTCTTATTTTGTTAGCTGCTTCAAGTTAACTGTTAATATTAAAAGGTGTCCCTTTTTGACAGGTATTTTGCATCACATTTTGGTCTGTTTTTCATAAAATTGTGGTTTCTGGCAAATTAGTGGCAAGTCATTAAAGATTGAAGTTAGAAAATAATGGCAGACATTTGAGTTTCAGATTTTATACCCTTCAGAAAATTTGTACTAATGCAAGATCTACCTGTTCTATTAAGTTAATAAGAGCAATATTTAAAAATTGGCCTTATTTTTGGGCCTGTGTCCCACTTCTAGTTCTATGTATGGCTTTGTCCAGATTTCTTGCTCTGAAGTTTAGAGGTAGGAGTGTCAGAGCCTTCAAATTATGACATACTTATTGCACCCCAGCCCCCATTGTAGTGGCTCGGGATGTGTCCAAGGAAGGCAAGAAGCAGTTATGCAGTATGTGCAGAGTATTCCCCCATCCAAGGTAGATCACAAATATGACCGTGGCTTTTCATCTGTCCTTGATTTTGCAAAATGTTCTGGTTTTCTATCAGATTTTTATACTGTTGATTTATGCTTCTTATTATTCAGGAACTGCATGCTATCACAGTGTCCTGTTGCTCTGTTTAAGTAGCCATGGTTTAATGAACATCAGGTAAGCTTGTCGGAGATTGGAAGATGCAAGTAAGCTTTAGTAAGCATATTGTTAAAGAATTGCTAGCATTGAAAGCCTTTTTGTTGCCATGCAGAGAATATTTACATAGCTAGATAATGTATAAGCCTTGGGTATTGAAATGCATATGACAGTATTTGTAATAAAAGGACAGGATTACAGTATTTTCAGAAGCTCATTACATTTTATTGGAGACCAGTGTCTTATAGCAGTGTCTGTGTGTTAGTACCCTTGTAGTTGGGTGGCTTTAATGGTATATGGTAAATAAGCATTGCTACCTTACTTAAAAGCCAAGCCCTGCAACAACTAGCTCCACAATGAAGTCAAAACACAATAGCTCTGGTGGGTAAATGTACTCTGTAGTAATCAAAAAGGCAAATGTTTGAAATGACTACAGCTTATGTGCAAACACAATAGGTAGTGATGAAACAATGCTCTGCTAAAAATGCTTTAATGCTCCACATTGCTGAGCTGCAATCACTAGCTACCAGGATTTCACCCACTTCAGATCAAGCACGGTGCCGTTCAGTGCAACCTTCCCAGAACTAATTCAAGTCTGACCAGAATTATTTGGTGTGTGTATAAGAGGGAGGTAGCATACCCTCAGCTGTCCAGATTTTTGCCCCATATTCCTCTTAAAAGGATTGAAGTTGCTAAATAATGAGACATTTCAGTTTTAGATGTCATGTCATTTAGAAAAATGCATACTAACACAAATCCTGTTACTCTTGCAATTTTCTGAGAGCCATATTTATAATTTGTCCCTATTTATTTTAGGCTTTGTCAAGATTTCTTGCACTAAGGGTGAAGCCTTGAGGGGTGTGGTATCTTTGTAAGAGAGAGAAAGTGAAATGCCCAAGTTAGAGTTAGCAGGTGGAATTTTCAAGTGCATTTTCAAGGAACTGTGAGTTTTAAGGGAAGCAAAGTTCACTGCTGCTCATGCCAAGTCTATTTACAATGTGCAACCATTTTGTTTAGCAAATGGTATCTCTATTGTGGTATAAAGTTTTAAAGCTATGTTAGTAGCACCACAAGTAGAATACTTGCATCTTAATGTAAAGGCTTGAGGTTCTATTCCTACAGCATATACATTTGTATGCTGCAGTCCTCAGGATGTCCTCCTTTGGATGAGATGCCTAACTATGAACCTGTTTTTCAGCTTGTCATCCATTTTCTATTGCAATATACCAGCTTACCATTTTTTTAATTTAACATAGGCAATTTATTCTTTGGCAGCAGGCACTGAATTTGTAGATGAAACACTGAAATATACAAGTGTTGCTGTATAATACAAGGGATATAATTCAATTATATATTATAATTAATACAATCAGGTAAATCAAATAACTTTTGCATGGCCCTAACGGTGCGCAAGGAGCCTATTGCTTGAAAACAGTTCAAAGGTAAATAACCTGCCACTGGCCAGATGCATTTTCTTTGAATGTGGGTTTCAATGCCGTTTCATTGAATATGAGTTTCAAAAGTAGAGAAGCTTTAATGCCAAGTCTGTTTTCATTGTAAGACTATTGCTTTGTTTAGGTTTAGTAAATGTCTCAGTGTTTGGGCTATAATGTTTGAAATAAAAGTTGTAAATTTAAATCCAACTGCCTGTAATCATTGTAGAACTAAAGCATAACACAGTATGCACACAGATTTGAATAGTGTCTACAGTAAATGGGGAGAAATAGCCAAGTAATGGGACACTGGAATGGCTGTGTGGGCGGGGCTTGGGTGGGTGGACTTGGGCAGGGCTGTGTTGGCAGGGGGCGGGGTGAGCTATGTGGGTGGGGCCCTGGGTTTGCACCCCCCTGCAAAAAATCCTGCGGGCTCCCTTGGTTGGCACCTAGGATCCCAAAAGTCTTTGGGATCCCTAAACTCCACAAAGATTTAAAAAACCCACCTTTTAGAACACTAGTGGACGCAAGGCAATCAATCACCTACCCTTGCGCAAAACTGGTAGATTCCATCCTTAAGACCTATGTTAATAAGGAAGAACAAATTCTAAAGGACTCGTGGTCATTTTTGGAATGCATGCAAACCACAGTATTTGATAACACCTTAAATTTTCTAACAATAGATGTCTGTGAGTTATATTCATGCATTCCACAAGACACGGGCATTCAGTGGGTAGTGGAGTATATTGGTTCAAAGGGGGCCACAAGTAATGAATGTAATTTGGTCGAACAGTTATTAGACATTATATTAAAAACCAACTTTGTTTCCTTTGAAGATCAGCTATTTTTGCAAAAAATAGGTGTAGCAATGGGGTCCCCAGTGGGAGCCAGTTTTGCAAATTTGGTAATGGCCCACTGGGAGACTACCTACATTTTGAACAACCATGTACATTCAAATGTACATGTATACAAAAGGTACCTTGACGACATCTTTATTTTATTTAAAGGAGAAGAACAACAAGCAGACCAGTTAGTCGAGTATCTTAACAACACTACTGATTTTCTAAAGTTTACTAAGAACTTTCAGGAAACTACTATCTGTTTCCTTGACATTGAGTTGAGTAAAAATCAAGGAGGGTACACATCAAAAATCTTCCGGAAAAGTACATTTTCTAATAATTATCTCCACTTTTCCAGTTTACACCCCCGTCACCAAAAGAAATCTGTAGTGAAGGGCCAACTCGTCAGGGCAGCCAAAATGATTACACTAGACGAAGATTTCGAAAAGGAATGTGAAAACTTGCATACAATGTTTACCCGTAGGGGGTACCCATATTCATTCCTTGAAGAAATTTTCAAGGAAGTCACTTCAAAAAGGAGAAAAGGTTTTTACCAAGCAATTTTAAAAACCAGAGTGGTGACTGACCCAACTAAACAAGCACACGACCTTGAGCTTTATACAGGCAGGATGGGTTCTAACACTGACTTAGAGGTAGTCTTTGACAATACGGCAGGGAACACTAAGAATTTTAGTACAGCTTTTGTATTTACATTTTGTCCAGAAGCAACGGACATTTGTAGAACAGTTAAGAACTATTGGCACTGGTTGTCATTAGATAAAACACTAACAGAAAATTCCACTCAAGGTCCTACTATTACTTTTAGAAGAAGTACAAACATGAAACAACTACTAGAAAGGAAACCTAAAGTGAACAAAAAAACAGGAGGGACCAAAAAATGTGGAGCATGTAGGTATTGCACCTACATAGAGACATCCGACACTTTCACTATTAGGAAACATACCTACAATGTTAGAGAAATTTATAATTGCAACAGTAGGAGAATAGTCTATTTAGCACAATGTGAACAGTGCCCATCATTCTACATAGGGAAGATGGACAGACGTTTGAGGGACAGAATTTACGAACATACCTATGCCATTACTAAGAATAAAGAGGAAAACGCACTTGCGAGACATTGCACAATAAATAATGATCATTCATTTAAATTTATGGTCATCAGTCAAGTTTATTTGAATGTATCAAATTTGAATAATGAAAACCTACTGAAGTTGGAACTAGAAAAGAAAGAACTTAGCTGGCAAATCCGTTTAGCAGCTTACAAAGAACCTGGTTTGAATGAAGTTTGTTCAATTTCATGTTTACTAAAACTTAAAAGTTTACTTAGATAAACACTTTAAGTAAATGGACAGTAAATTGTTCTAGGTTCTTTTCAGTTTAGTTCTTTTAGGGCATTACTACAAGTTAACAATAAACAGTTTTACTACATCTAAATTTATTAGCCGGTTGTGGCCATTTTGTATCAAATAACTTTTGTTAACAGGTTATATATAAAAATATATTATATAAGGCCTAACCTGTTAAGGTTTATGACAGTAATAACTGTACTTATTATACAATACTTTTTTGTTTTATTTTACTTTTAATAATCTATGTAAATTCACTACAGAGAGGCAGGTTTCTTTAGTGGAAGTTTTGTTTATGGATTCTCTTACTAGTTATTTTAATAACTCAACGAAGTGTATTTTTTTGCACTTCTGTCTAAGTTAACTAGATAGAGGTTACTTGAATTAACAACAAGCATTTTTATTATACCTAAACCGAACATTTAGATGCAGACATTATGGTTTAAGCAACTTTGGTGAACAGGTTAGACACGAAAGAAAAGTAGTTTTCTTAGTAAGAGTTCCATTCGTGGAGCCTCTTACCAGCCACTTAAACAATTTAATGATGTGTGTGTGTATACTTATTTTTATTCTTTGTTTTTCTTTTTGTACTTTTGTTAAAACTTACTTGATAAGGATGACTTTGTAAATTATTTTTCTTATAGTTGCGTTCGCAACACATGCAGACAAGAACAAGATAAGAAGTTTAAAAAGGTCAAAAACAATAAGGCTAATAGAAGGACTTGAATCTCATGTCTTTTTGTCACATTTAAAATGTATGTGTACTTGGTTTATTATTGTAACGTTCCACATGTAGAAAGATTCTATACCAACGCATTTGGATGTGTATGAAAGTTTTTGTAATGATGTTTGGGAAACACGGGTTACGTAAAGTACAGTTTCTTTATCTTTAATTCTATGAAATCAACTAATTAACTAATTTAACTTATTTAATTGAATAATTAAGGTTGTTTCACTACTTAAATACGTGGATTTCCAAGTGTCAGTGTTTTGTCTGAAGAAGTTCGGACACTTGTCTGAACGAAAAACGCCTAGTGTGTGTTTTACGCTTTCTTGTTTTTTAATAAAAGTATCATTGGTTTTACTACTCCGTGGACATTTATGAAGGAGTATACCTCGTATGCATTCGTGGCATCAACGTTCACACTCTTATTCTATGTTGGAGATATAAGGTGCCTAGTGGTATATGCACATACACTCATATTCTATGCTGCAGATATAAGGTGCATAGTGGAATATATGCATATGTACTCTTATTCAATGCTGCAGATATAAGGTGACTAGTGGTATATACACATACACTCTTATTCTATGCTGCAGATATAAGGTGCCTAGTGGTGTATGCACATACACTCTTATTATATGCTGCAGATATAAGTTGCCTAGTGGTATATGCACACACACTACACTGCAGATATAATGTGCCTAGTGGTATATCTGCACATGCACTGTTATTCTATGCTGCAGATATAAGGTACCTAGTGGTATATGCACATGCACTCTTATTCTATGCTTTAGATATAAGTTGCCTAGTGGCATAGATGCACATACACTCTTATTCTATGCTGCAGATATAAGGTGCCTAGTGGTATATGCACATACACTCTTATTCTATGCTGCAGATGTAAGATGCCTAGTGGTATATGCACATGCACTCTTATACTATGATGCAGATATAAGGTGCCTAGTGATATATATGCACATATACCCTTTTTCTATGCTACAGATAAAGGTGACTAGTGGTATATGCACATACACTCCTATTCTACGCTGCAGATATAAGGTGCCTAGTGGTATATGCACATTCATTCATATTCTCAGCTGCAGATATAAGGTGCCTAGTGGTATATGCATATACACTATTATTCTCTGCTGCAGATATAAGGTGCCTAGTGGTATATATGCACATACACTCTTATTCTATGCTGCAGATATAAGGTGCCTAGTGCTATATGCACATACACTCTTATTTGATGCTGTAGATATAAGGTGTGTAGTGGTATATATGCACATATATGCTGCAGATATAAGGCGCCTAGTGGTATATGCACAGTCACTCGTATTCTGTGCTGTAGATATAAGGGGCCTAGTGGGATATACGCACATACACTCTTATTCTATGCTGCAGATATAAAGTGCTTAGTGGTATATACACATACACTCTTATTCTATACTGTAGATATAAGGTGCCTAGTAGAATATATGCACATGCACTCTTATTCTATGCTGCAGATATAAGGTGCCTAGTGGAATACATGCACATGCGCTCTTATTCTGTGCTGCAGATATAAGGTGCCTAGTGGTATATGCACATACACTCTTATTCTGGGCTGCAGATATAAAGTGCCTACTGGTATATGCACATGCATTCTTATTTTGTGCTGTAGATATAAGGTGCCTAGTTGTATATGCACATACACTCTTTTTCTATGCTGTGGATATAAGGTTTCTAGTGGTATATGCACATACACTCTGATTCTATGCTGCAGATATAAGGTGCCTAGTGGTACATGAACATACACTCTTATTCTATGCTGCAGATATATGGTGCCTAGTGGTATATATGCACATACACACCTATTCTTTGCTGCAGATAAAGGTGCCTAGTGGTATATGCACATACACTCTTATTCTACTCTACAGATATAAGGTGCCTAGTGGTATATGCACATACACTCTTATTCTATGTTGTAGATATAAGGTGCCTAGTGGTAAATATACACATACACTCTTGTTCTATGCTGCAGATATAAGGTGCGTAGTGCTATATGCACTTGCACTCTTATTCAGTGATGCAGGTATAAGGTGCCTAGTGGTATATACACATACACTCTTATTCTATGCTGTAGATATAAAGTGCCTAGTAGTATATGCACATACACTATACTGCAGATATAATGTGCCTAGTGGTATATGCACATACACTCTTATTCTATGCTGCAGATATAAGGTGCATAGTCATATAAATGCACATGCACTATGCGGCAGATATTAGGTGCCTAGTGATATATGCACAGGCACTCTTATTCTATGCTGTATCTATAAGGTGCCTAGTGGGATATATGCACATACTCTCTTATTCTATATTGTAGATACAAGGTGCCTAGTGGTAAATATACACATACACTCATTCTATGCTGCAGATATAAGGTGCCTAGTGGTATATATGCACATACACTCTTATTCTATGCTGCAGATATAAGGTGCCTAGTGCTATATGCACATACACTCTTATTTGATGCTGTAGATATAAGGTGTGTAGTGCTATATAAGCACATGTGCTCCTATTTTATGTTGCACCTATAAGGTGCCTAGTGGTATATGCACTTACACACTTATACTGCGCTGCAGATATAAGGTGCCTAGTGGTATATATGCATATGCACTCTTATTCTATGCTGCAGATATAAGGTGCCTAGTGGTATATGCACATACACTCTTATTCTATGCTGCAGATATAAGGTGCCTAGTGGAATATATGCACATACACTCTTATTCTATGATGCAGATGTAAGGTGCCTACTGGTATATGCACATACACTATTATTCTATGCTGCAGATATAAGGTGCCTAGTGGTATATGCACATACACTCTTATCCTATGCTGCAGATATAAGGTACCTAGTGGTATATGCACATACACTCTTTTTCTATGCTGCAGGTATAAGGTGCCTAGTGGTATATTCACACACATTCTTATTCTATGTTGGGGATATAAGGTTTCTAGTGGTATATGCACATACACTTTTATTCTATGCTGCAGATATAAAGTGCCTACTGGTATATGCACATGCACTCTTATTTTGTGCTGTAGATATAAGGTGCCTAGTGGTATATGCACATGCACTCTTATTCTATGCTGCAGATAAAGGTGCCTAGTAGTTAATGCATATACACTCTTATCCTATGCTGCAGATATAAAGTGCCTAGTTGTATATGCACATACACTCTTTTTCTATGCTGTGGATATAAGGTTTCTAGTGGTATATGCACATACACTCTGATTCTATGCTGCAGATATAAGGTGCCTAGTGGTACATGAACATACACTCTTATTCTATGCTGCAGATATATGGTGCCTAGTTATATATATGCACATACACTATTCTGCAGATATAAGGTGCCTAGTGGTATATGCACATACACTCTTATTCTACTCTACAGATATAAGGTGCCTAGTGGTATATGCACATACACTCTTATTCTATGCTGCAGATATAAGGTGCCTAGTCATATAAATGCACATACACTATGCTGCAGATATAAGGTGCCTAGTGGTATATGCACATACACTCTTATTCTACTCTACAGATATAAGGTGCCTAGTGGTATATGCACATACACTCTTATTCTATGCTGCAGATATAAGGTGCCTAGTCATATAAATGCACATACACTATGCTGCAGATATAAAGTGCCTAGTGGCATATGCACCTGCACTCTTATTCCATGCTCTAGCTATAAGGTGCCTAGTGGGCTGGATGCACATACACTCTTATTCTATGCTGCAGATATAAGGTGCGTAGTGCTATATGCACTTGCACTCTTATTCAGTGATGCAGGTATAAGGTGCCTAGTGGTATATACACATACACTCTTATTCTATGCTGTAGATATAAAGTGCCTAGTAGTATATGCACATACACTATACTGCAGATATAATGTACCTAGTGGTATATCTGCACATGCACTGTTATTCTATGCTGCAGATATAAGGTCCTAGTGGTATATGCACATACACTCTTAATCCATGCTTTAGATATAAGTTGCCTAGTGGTATATGCACATGCACTCTTATTCTATGCTGCAGATAAAGGTGCCTAGTAGTATATGCATATACACTCTTATCCTATGCTGCAGATATAAGATACCTAGTGGTATATGCACATACACTCTTTTTCTATGCTGCAGGTATAAGGTGCCTAGTGGTATATTCACACACATTCTTATTCTATGTTGCGGATATAAGGTTTCTAGTGGTATATGCACATACACTTTTATTCTATGCTGTAGATATAAAATGCCTACTGGTATATGCACATACACTCTTATTCTATGCTGCAGCTATAAGGTCCCTAGTGGTATATATGCATACGCACTCTTATTCTATGCTGCAGATATAAGGTGCCTAGTGGTATATGCACATACACTCTTATTCTATGCTTTAGATATAAGTTGCCTAGTGATATAGATGCACATACACTCTTATTCTATGCTGCGGATATAAGGTGCCTAGTGGTATATGCACATACACCCTTATTCTGCGCTGCAGCTACAATGTGCCTAGTGGTATATATGCATATGCACTCTTATTCTATGCTGCAGATATAAGGTGCCTAGTGGTATATGCACATACATTCTTATTCTATGCTGCAGATATAAGGTGCCTAGTGGAATATATGCACATACACTCTTATTCTATGATGCAGATGTAAGGTGCCTACTGGTATATGCACATACACTATTATTCTATGCTGCAGATATAAGGTGCCTAGTGGTATATGCACATACACTCTTATCCTATGCTGCAGATATAAGGTACCTAGTGGTATATGCACATACACTCTTTTTCTATGCTGCAGGTATAAGGTGCCTAGTGGTATATTCACACACATTCTTATTCTATGTTGGGGATATAAGGTTTCTAGTGGTATATGCACATACACTTTTATTCTATGCTGCAGATATAAAGTGCCTACTGGTATATGCACATGCACTCTTATTTTGTGCTGTAGATATAAGGTGCCTAGTGGTATATGCACATGCACTCTTATTCTATGCTGCAGATAAAGGTGCCTAGTAGTTAATGCATATACACTCTTATCCTATGCTGCAGATATAAAGTGCCTAGTGGTACATGAACATACACTCTTATTCTTTGCTGCAGATAAAGCTGCCTAGTGGTATATGCACATACACTCTTATTGTATGCTGCAGATATATGGTGCCTAGTGGTATATATGCACATACACACTTATTCTTTGCTGCAGATAAAGGTGCCTAGTGGTATATGCACATACACTCTTATTCTACTCTACAGATATAAGGTGCCTAGTGGTATATGCACATACACTCTTATTCTACTCTACAGATATAAGGTGCCTAGTGGTATATGCACATACACTCTTATTCTATGCTGCATATATAAGATGCCATGTGGTATAGGCACATACACTCTTTTTCTATGCTGCAGATAGAAGGTGCCTAGTGGTATATGCATGAACACTCTTATTCTATGCTGCAGATATAAGGTGCCTAGTGGTGTATATGCACATGCACTCTTATTATATGCTGCAGATATAAGGTGCCTAGTGGTAAATATACACATACACTCTTATTCTATGCTGCAGATATAAAGTGCTTAGTGGTATATACACATACACTCTTATTCTATACTGTAGATATAAGGTGCCTAGTAGAATATATGCACATGCACTCTTATTCTATGCTGCAGATATAAGGTGCCTAGTGGAATACATGCACATGCGCTCTTATTCTGTGCTGCAGATATAAGGTGCCTAGTGGTATATGAATACACTCTTATTCTGGGCTGCAGATATAAGGTGCCTAGTGGTATATGCACATACACTTTTATTCTATGCTGCAGATATAAAGTGCCTACTGGTATATGCACATGCACTCTTATTTTGTGCTGTAGATATAAGGTGCCTAGTGGTATATGCACATGCACTCTTATTCTATGCTGCAGATAAAGGTGCCTAGTAGTTAATGCATATACACTCTTATCCTATGCTGCAGATATAAAGTGCCTAGTTGCATATGTACATACACTCTTTTTCTGTGCTGTGGATATAAGGTTTCTAGTGGTATATGAACATACACTCTTATTCTATGCTGCAGATATAAGGTGCCTAGTGGTACATGAACATACACTCTTATTCTATGCTGCAGATATATGGTGCCTAGTGGTATATATGCACATACACACCTATTCTTTGCTGCAGATAAAGGTGCCTAGTGGTATATGCACATACACTCTTATTCTACTCTACAAATATAAGGTGCCTAGTGGTATATTCACATACACTAAATAATTCAGCAGAACGGCAGTTCTAAAACTCCAATAAACAAACAAAAAGAACGCCTTGGACCACGGTCTTCTCCTCTATAGTGTCAACACCAAAATCACAGAGCGCCAGTGAAATTAACGCTTTTATTCACCAAGGAAAAATAAAATACATGCATTTTCATCCTACATACAGGACTTCATCAGACAACCATTTTTGACTTGAAAAGCCATTTAAATAATCTCTAAGTCACCTGTTTAATTGTTAATCCAATGAAATACATCTCCTTCAATTTAAACTAACAAATCTCACTTTACATCTCATAAATATTAATGCCTACTCTCTGAAAGTGTCTTGTGCTAAACTTAATCATTCCACATCATTTATTTATATAAATAATTTGATTTAAAATGCATATAATAAACATTTATAAATAATTTACTAATAAATTACTATAAAACATCTCATTAATAATATCTTAAATAAATAAGTTTAAAAACTCAAGTATGTGAAAACTATATATTTGTTTCTTGTGTGTGTGTGTCAATGGAGATTTCCTTAAACCTATGTTTCATGTGTATTCTACCCCCACCTGGTGTCCATTTTAAAGAATTACATGTTTGAGTTTATCAAATGTTATTAGCCTTTAATTTCAACAGAGAAGAAATTGATATAAAGTCATTCATTCCTGGTTTATTTCCTGCATCGAGGTTGACCTGCCACCAAAGCTCCCTACTTTCTAATATTTCTTCCCACAGGCCACCTCTAATGTCTGGTTTAACTTGATCCAGAACAAAGAATTCATATTTAAATTTAGTGCAGGAAATGGAATGCCTATACAATGCATTTGTGTTTTTCTTTTTTGTGATGTCATAAGAATGTTCATATATCCTTCTTTTCAGTTGTCTTTCTGTCTTCCCTACATAAAAAGACTGACAGGACTGACAGATAACAAGATATACGACCCCTCTACTATCACAGTTAAAAAAACCTTTACTGCCTAACCATCTCATTCTGCTTTCAATATATACTTCTCCCTGTTTATAATGTAAACACTGGTGGCACCTGCCACACTTATATGTTCCTACTTTATTTCTATTCCCTTTGTTTTTACTATGTCCATTCCTTTCCATCAAATTTTTTAGGCTACAAGAGTTTCTATACACTACTTTTGGTTCAATTTTGGTAATCTCTTCCATATCCGTCAGGGCGGAGAATTTATTCCATTCCCTATTTAAAAATTCCTTTACTTTCCTATTGGAAGCATTGTATTCTACTACTAAACTTCTTTTGTATATTTGTTGACCTATTTTGTTCTTGTTGACGTCATTTTGATTCTCATTGTTAATCCCTCTCCCCAAAATTGGCTTAAATCTCTCCTGCCTTCCTTTTTCCACTTCTTTCCTTATTTTACTAATAAATTCTGCAGGATAACCACGTTCCAAGAACATTTTTTTCTAAAACTTTACACTCTACTTCGAAGTCGTAGTCCTAACTAGTCATTCTAGACCCCCTGACAATTTGCCCCTTGACAATATTCTTTTTACTATGCAGGGGGTGGGCACTATCGTAGTGCAAATAGGAATTGATATAAGTCTCCTTTCTATGCACTTTAGTTTCATATTTTCCATCTCTTTTGTATAACTCTATATCTAAATATTTTAGTGTTTCTAAACTAGTAGAGTATGTAAATCTCAAGAAGTTAGTAGTTCCACTGATATATTCAAAAAATTCTAAAAATTTATCAAGCCCCCCTATCCAAAGTAACACTATATCGTCCAAAAATCTGTGGTATGTTAACCAATATTGTTTATACTCACTATTAATTATATATTTTTCTTCGCATTTTAATAAAACAATGTTGGCATAAGTGGGGGCACATGCACTTCCCATAGCCACTCCAGATTTTTGTTGATAATACTCCCCTTGGAACATAATAAAATTAAATTTCAACACATAATCCATAAGTGCTACACAAGCTATTTTATCCTTTTGTTTAAATTTTTTGTCTTCAAAAATGCTCTCTTCGAACATTTCTATCCCTTCCTGATAGGGAATGCAACTAAATAAATCAATGACATCGATTGTCACAAATAACATATCCCCCCTATAGTGTTCAGGCTTTAATAGGCTCAAAAAGTCCCAGGAGTCCTTTAGTATTATTTCATTGTTGACCCAAATGTGTTTACACTTGTAGTCCACAAATTTAGCCATTGCTTCAGTTTTAGAGCCACCTGCCGAAACTATTGGCCTTAGGGGGGGGTCATCCTTGTTTTTATGGATTTTAGGTATCCCGAATATTGTAGCTATTCTAGGTTTATTCACTTCTAAGTACTTGAAAATTTTCATGTCTATTACTTCTTCAGTGAGTAAATCCTCTAACAAGTTGTCTATTCGTTTGTATGCTACATTTACCTCATTCAAGGATACTATAGTATAGATGTTCTCATTCCTCAAAACTGCGTTCATCTTTCCATCATATAACAATTTATCCATAATAACAATTCCCCCTCCCTTGTCAGGTTTCATGACCCTGACTGTGTCATCACCACTTAATTCTTTTAGGACTACCTTTTCTTCTACAGTTAAATTTTCATTACACCATACTTTGTTACTTTTACTCCTCACCCCTTCTACTAAAACATTCTCAAAATTTTTTATTTGAGGTAAAAGGGGGGGATTGTATGTCGATTTTCTAGTTAGTCCGTCTCCTTTCATTCCTTGTTTTTCCATTCCTGCCCTTAAAGCCATTACTTCTAAATTAATTTTTCTTATAAATAGCTTTATATCTAGGATGGTTCTTGTGAAGTCACCTTTCACCATGGGAATAAACTTCAACCCCTTACTCAATAAAGTGAAGTGTGGTTTAGTCAAATTTATATTCCCAAAATTATAAATGCTAAATTCATTATAAGTGTATTTAGTGTTGTCCCTATTTATTGCTTTGTTTTCTATGCTTCTAATGGGAGTCAGGTTCTCTGAGGGGGGGGTAATATCTATTAAAATCTCCCCCTCCCCCTTCTCCCCCCCATTGCTGAAAATTTTCTCCCCTTTCTTGATAGTCAGTTTCATAAACTCTTCTTCCCACCAACGGGGGGAATTCTTGATCATATGTCTCTGTTTCCCATTCAAAATTGTTCCTATTCATATACCCTTCTTGTTTTTTAAAAGAATATTTGTTATTTTTCCTCATAAAACCTTTTGTATTGTACCTTTTTTCTATAGGCTTGGGGTAACAAAGGTCATTCTCATATTCAATAATGTCCCTTCTTAACTTCCCCATCTTTCGTTGTGTAATATTCTCACATTTAGTGTCAATGTCCCTTCTAATGTTATAAAATCTATCCCTTTCTTCCTTTATGTTAAAAATTAAATCAGACTTTATACTTTTGTCTAGTTCTTCAATTTCATTCTCTAATTCACTTTGCTTACTTTCATTTTCTTCAGTTATTGCTTTCAATATTTCAAGCCCACAATTGTTAAATATTTTCAACAAACATTTGTGGAAGTGGGACCCCACAGTAACATTGTTAGGGTATTTAACCACCCTCAAACCTTTGGGAACAATTTCCTTTTCAAGCACTCTCTTAAGTAGGCATTTTCTATACTAAAATCCCTGTATTTCATCATGTAATCATACATTTTGTCCATTTTCACTCTGTATGAATTACCATCTTTAACACTAAAGTCATTTTGTTTCTCACCAGAAACATTGTTAAATAAAAAGTCTTTTTTCAACCATTCCTCAGTAGTTTTACTTTTTGTGTTACTTAAAACAGTACCTTCATGCGCTACAAAAACAGCGCTAGTTTTAGGTTTGGCCCCAAGTTCATTAAAGGAACCACTTCTTCTCTCCGTTTCATTCACTTCCTCTCCCAAAATCCTCGGTGTGACTGCAGGATTAAAGTTAGTAATGCTGGTGTCTTCCCGGTCGCCGGTCCCATAACGGTTACCAATCAGCTCCCTTTTTCTCTTCCCTTTCGGTTGCTCTCTTTCGTCAACTGCATCTGCTTCCTCCGTCACACATTTCCTGTTAGCCACAAGGCTGACACAGAGAGGCGTAAGCAGATCTATCAGCTCAGTGAGCTGACCGATAAGCCTCCTAGACTGTCCAGCTTCCTCCTGGCCTTCGCCACTCATTTTTTGCACCATGTTAATATAGAGAAAGACGCCAATAGTCCACTTTCACATAAACCAAATAATTCAGCAGAACGGCAGTTCTAAAACTCCAATAAACAAACAAAAAGAAAGCCTTGGACCACGGTCTTCTACTCTATAGTGTCAACACCAAAATCACAGAGCGCCAGTGAAATTAACGCTTTTATTCACCAAGGAAAAATAAAATACATGCGTTTTCATCCTACATACAGGACTTCATCAGACAACCATTTTTGACTTGAAAAGCCATTTAAATAATCTCTAAGTCACCTGTTTAATTGTTAATCCAATGAAATACATCTCCTTCAATTTAAACTAACAAATCTCACTTTACATCTCATAAATATTAATGCCTACTCTCTGAAAGTGCCTTGTGCTAAACTTAATCATTCCACATCATTTATTTATATAAATAATTTGAATTAAAATGCATATAATAAACATTTATAAATAATTTACTAATAAATTACTATAAAACATCTCATTAATAATATCTTAAATAAATAAGTTTAAAAACTCAAGTATGTGAAAACTATATATTTGTTTCTTGTGTGTGTGTGTCAATGGAGATTTCCTTAAACCTATGTTTCATGTGTATTCTACCCTCATCTGGTGTCCATTTTAAAGAATTACATGTTTGAGTTTATCAAATGTTATTAGCCTTTAATTTCAACAGAGAAGAAATTGATATAAAGTCATTCATTCCTGGTTTATTTCCTGCATCGAGGTTGACCTGCCACCAAAGCTCCCTACTTTCTAATATTTCTTCCCACAGGCCACCTCTAATGTCTGGTTTAACTTGATCCAGAACAAAAAATTCATATTTAAATTTAGTGCAGGAAATGGAATGCCTATACAATGCATTTGTGTTTTTCTTTTTTGTGATGTCATAAGAATGTTCGTATATCCTTCTTTTCAGTTGTCTTTCTCTCTTCCCTACTTAACAAGACTGACAGGACTGACAGATAACAAGATATACGACCCCTCTACTATCACAGTTAAAAAAACCTTTACTGCCTAACCATCTCATTCTGCTTTCAACATATACTTCTCGCCTGTTTATAATGTATGAACACTGGTGGCACCTGCCACACTTATATGTTCCTACTTTATTTCTATTCCCTTTGTTTTACTATGTCCATTCCTTTCCATCAATTTTTTTAGGCTACAAGAGTTTCTATACACTACTTTTGGTTCAATTTTGGTAATCTCTTCCATATCCGTCAGGGCGGAGAATTTATTCCATTCCCTATTTAAAAATTCCTTTACTTTCCTATTGGAAGCATTGTATTCTACTACTAAACTTCTTTTGTATATTTGTTGACCTATTTTGTTCTTGTTGACGTCATTTTGATTCTCATTGTTAATCCCTCTCCCCAAAATTGGCTTAAATCTCTCCTGCCTTCCTTTTCCCACTTCATTCCTTATTTTACTAATAAATTCTGCAGGATAACCACGTTCCAAGAACATTTTTTCTAAAACTTTACACTCTACTTCGAAATCGTAGTCCCAACTAGTCATTCTAGACCCTGACAAATTGCCCCTTGACAATATTCTTTTACTGTGCAGGGGTGGGCACTATTGTAGTGCAAATAGGAATTGACATACGCCTCCTTTCTATGCACTTTAGTTTCATATTTTCCATCTCTTTGTATAACTCTATATCTAAATATTTTAGTGTTTCTAAACTAGTAGAGTATGTAAATCTCAAGAAGTTAGTAGTTCCACTGATATATTCAAAAATTCTAAAAATTTATCAAGCCCCTATCCAAAGTAACACTATATCGTCCAAAAATCTGTGGTATGTTAACCAATATTGTTTATACTTACTATTAATTATATATTTTTCTTCCCATTTTAATAAAACAATGTTGGCATAAGTGGGGCACATGCACCCCATAGCCACTCCAGATTTTGTTGATAATACTCCCCTTGGAACATAATAAAATTAAATTTCAACACATAATCCATAAGTGCTACACAAGCTATTTTATCCTTTTGTTTAAATTTTTTGTCTTCAAAAATGCTCTCTTCGAACATTTCTATCCCTTCCTGATAGGGAATGCAACTAAATAAATCAATGACATCGATTGTCACAAATAACATATCCTCCCTATAGTGTTCAGGCTTTAATAGGCTCAAAAAGTCCCAGGAGTCCTTTAGTATTATTTCATTGTTGACCCAAATGTGTTTACACTTGTAGTCTACAAATTTAGCCATTGCTTCAGTTTTAGAGCCACCTGCCGAAACTATTGGCCTTAGGGGGGGGGTCATCCTTGTTTTTATGGATTTTAGGTATCCCGAATGTTGTAGCTATTCTAGGTTTATTCACTTCTAAATACTTGAAAATTTTCATGTCTATTACTTCTTCAGTGAGTAAATCCTCTAACAAGTTGTCTATTCGTTTGTATGCTACATTTACCTCATTTAAGGATACTATAGTATAGATGTTCTCATTCCTCAAAATTGCGTTCATCTTTCCATCATATAACAATTTATCCATAATAACAATTCCCCCTCCCTTGTCAGGTTTCATTACCCTGACTGTGTCATCACCACTTAATTCTTTTAGGACTACCTTTTCTTCTACAGTTAAATTTTCATTACACCATACTTTGTTACTTTTACTCCTCACCCCTTCTACTAAAACATTCTCAAAATTTTTTATTTGAGGTAAAAGGGGGGGATTGTATGTCGATTTTCTAGTTAGTCCGTCTCCTTTCATTCCTTGTTTTTCCATTCCTGCCCTTAAAGCCATTACTTCTAAATTAATTTTTCTTATAAATAGCTTTATATCTAGGATGGTTCTTGTGAAGTCACCTTTCACCATGGGAATAAACTTCAACCCCTTACTCAATAAAGTGAAGTGTGGTTTAGTCAAATTTATATTCCCAAAATTATAAATGCTAAATTCATTATAAGTGTATTTAGTGTTGTCCCTATTTATTGCTTTGTTTTCTATGCTTCTAATGGGAGTCAGGTTCTCTGAGGGGGGGGGTAATATCTATTAAAATCTCCCCCTCCCCCTTCTCCCCCCCATTGCTGAAAATTTTCTCCCCTTTCTTGATAGTCAGTTTCATAAACTCTTCTTCCCACCAACGGGGGGAATTCTTGATCATATGTCTCTGTTTCCCATTCAAAATTGTTCCTATTCACATACCCTTCTTGTTTTTTAAAAGAATATTTGTTATTTTTCCTCATAAAACCTTTTGTATTGTACCTTTTTTCTATAGGCTTGGGGTAACAAAGGTCATTCTCATATTCAATAATGTCCCTTCTTAACTTCCCCATCTTTCGTTGTGTAATATTCTCACATTTAGTGTCAATGTCCCTTCTAATGTTATAAAATCTATCCCTTTCTTCCTTTATGTTAAAAATTAAATCAGACTTTATACTTTTGTCTAGTTCTTCAATTTCATTCTCTAATTCACTTTGCTTACTTTCATTTTCTTCAATTATTGCTTTCAATATTTCAAGCCCACAATTGTTAAATATTTTCAACAAACATTTGTGGAAGTGGGACCCCACAGTAACATTGTTAGGGTATTTAACCACCCTCAAACCTTTGGGAACAATTTCCCTTTTCAAGCACTCTCTTAAGTAGGCATTTTCTATACTAAAATCCCTGTATTTCATCATGTAATCATACATTTTGTCCATTTTCACTCTGTATGAATTACCATCTTTAACACTAAAGTCATTTTGTTTCTCACCAGAAACATTGTTAAATAAAAAGTCTTTTTTCAACCATTCCTCAGTAGTTTTACTTTTTGTGTTACTTAAAACAGTACCTTCATGCGCTACAAAACAGCGCTAGTTTTAGGTTTGGCCCCAAGTTCATTAAAGGAACCACTTCTTCTCTCCGTTTCATTCACTTCCTCTCCCAAAATCCTCGGTGTGACTGCAGGATTAAAGTTAGTAATGCTGGTGTCTTCCCGGTCGCCGGTCCCATAACGGTTACCAATCAGCTCCCTTTTTCTCTTCCCTTTCGGTTGCTCTCTTTCGTCAACTGCATCTGCTTCCTCCGTCACACATTTCCTGTTAGCCACAAGGCTGACACAGAGAGGCGTAAGCAGATCTATCAGCTCAGTGAGCTGACCGATAAGCCTCCTAGACTGTCCAGCTTCCTCCTGGCCTTCGCCACTCATTTTTTGCACCATGTTAATATAGAGAAAGACGCCAATAGTCCACTTTCACATAAACCAAATAATTCAGCAGAACGGCAGTTCTAAAACTCCAATAAACAAACAAAAAGAAAGCCTTGGACCACGGTCTTCTACTCTATAGTGTCAACACCAAAATCACAGAGCGCCAGTGAAATTAACGCTTTTATTCACCAAGGAAAAATAAAATACATGCGTTTTCATCCTACATACAGGACTTCATCAGACAACCATTTTTGACTTGAAAAGCCATTTAAATAATCTCTAAGTCACCTGTTTAATTGTTAATCCAATGAAATACATCTCCTTCAATTTAAACTAACAAATCTCACTTTACATCTCATAAATATTAATGCCTACTCTCTGAAAGTGCCTTGTGCTAAACTTAATCATTCCACATCATTTATTTATATAAATAATTTGAATTAAAATGCATATAATAAACATTTATAAATAATTTACTAATAAATTACTATAAAACATCTCATTAATAATATCTTAAATAAATAAGTTTAAAAACTCAAGTATGTGAAAACTATATATTTGTTTCTTGTGTGTGTGTGTCAATGGAGATTTCCTTAAACCTATGTTTCATGTGTATTCTACCCTCATCTGGTGTCCATTTTAAAGAATTACATGTTTGAGTTTATCAAATGTTATTAGCCTTTAATTTCAACAGAGAAGAAATTGATATAAAGTCATTCATTCCTGGTTTATTTCCTGCATCGAGGTTGACCTGCCACCAAAGCTCCCTACTTTCTAATATTTCTTCCCACAGGCCACCTCTAATGTCTGGTTTAACTTGATCCAGAACAAAAAATTCATATTTAAATTTAGTGCAGGAAATGGAATGCCTATACAATGCATTTGTGTTTTTCTTTTTTGTGATGTCATAAGAATGTTCGTATATCCTTCTTTTCAGTTGTCTTTCTGTCTTCCCTACATAAAAAGACTGACAGGACTGACAGATAACAAGATATACGACCCCTCTACTATCACAGTTAAAAAAACCTTTACTGCCTAACCATCTCATTCTGCTTTCAATATATACTTCTCCCCTGTTTATAATGTACGAACACTGGTGGCACCTGCCACACTTATATGTTCCTACTTTATTTCTATTCCCTTTGTTTTTACTATGTCCATTCCTTTCCATCAATTTTTTTAGGCTACAAGAGTTTCTATACACTACTTTTGGTTCAATTTTGGTAATCTCTTCCATATCCGTCAGGGCGGAGAATTTATTCCATTCCCTATTTAAAAATTCCTTTACTTTCCTATTGGAAGCATTGTATTCTACTACTAAACTTCTTTTGTATATTTGTTGACCTATTTTGTTCTTGTTGACGTCATTTTGATTCTCATTGTTAATCCCTCTCCCCAAAATTGGCTTAAATCTCTCCTGCCTTCCTTTTCCCACTTCATTCCTTATTTTACTAATAAATTCTGCAGGATAACCACGTTCCAAGAACATTTTTTCTAAAACTTTACACTCTACTTCGAAATCGTAGTCCCAACTAGTCATTCTAGACCCCCTGACAAATTGCCCCTTGACAATATTCTTTTTACTGTGCAGGGGGTGGGCACTATTGTAGTGCAAATAGGAATTGACATACGTCTCCTTTCTATGCACTTTAGTTTCATATTTTCCATCTCTTTTGTATAACTCTATATCTAAATATTTTAGTGTTTCTAAACTAGTAGAGTATGTAAATCTCAAGAAGTTAGTAGTTCCACTGATATATTCAAAAAATTCTAAAAATTTATCAAGCCCCCCTATCCAAAGTAACACTATATCGTCCAAAAATCTGTGGTATGTTAACCAATATTGTTTATACTCACTATTCATTATATATTTTTCTTCCCATTTTAATAAAACAATGTTGGCATAAGTGGGGGCACATGCCGCCCCCATAGCCACTCCAGATTTTTGTTGATAATACTCCCCTTGGAACATAATAAAATTAAATTTCAACACATAATCCATAAGTGCTACACAAGCTATTTTATCCTTTTGTTTAAATTTTTTGTCTTCAAAAATGCTCTCTTCGAACATTTCTATCCCTTCCTGATAGGGAATGCAACTAAATAAATCAATGACATCGATTGTCACAAATAACATATCCTCCCTATAGTGTTCAGGCTTTAATAGGCTCAAAAAGTCCCAGGAGTCCTTTAGTATTATTTCATTGTTGACCCAAATGTGTTTACACTTGTAGTCTACAAATTTAGCCATTGCTTCAGTTTTAGAGCCACCTGCCGAAACTATTGGCCTTAGGGGGGGGGGGTCATCCTTGTTTTTATGGATTTTAGGTATCCCGAATGTTGTAGCTATTCTAGGTTTATTCACTTCTAAATACTTGAAAATTTTCATGTCTATTACTTCTTCAGTGAGTAAATCCTCTAACAAGTTGTCTATTCGTTTGTATGCTACATTTACCTCATTTAAGGATACTATAGTATAGATGTTCTCATTCCTCAAAATTGCGTTCATCTTTCCATCATATAACAATTTATCCATAATAACAATTCCCCCTCCCTTGTCAGGTTTCATTACCCTGACTGTGTCATCACCACTTAATTCTTTTAGGACTACCTTTTCTTCTACAGTTAAATTTTCATTACACCATACTTTGTTACTTTTACTCCTCACCCCTTCTACTAAAACATTCTCAAAATTTTTTATTTGAGGTAAAAGAAGGGGATTGTATGTCGATTTTCTAGTTAGTCCGTCTCCTTTCATTCCTTGTTTTTCCATTCCTGCCCTTAAAGCCATTACTTCTAAATTAATTTTTCTTATAAATAGCTTTATATCTAGGATGGTTCTTGTGAAGTCACCTTTCACCATGGGAATAAACTTCAACCCCTTACTCAATAAAGTGAAGTGTGGTTTAGTCAAATTTATATTCCCAAAATTATAAATGCTAAATTCATTATAAGTGTATTTAGTGTTGTCCCTATTTATTGCTTTGTTTTCTATGCTTCTAATGGGAGTCAGGTTCTCTGAGGGGGGGGTAATATCTATTAAAATCTCCCCCTCCCCCTTCTCCCCCCCATTGCTGAAAATTTTCTCCCCTTTCTTGATAGTCAGTTTCATAAACTCTTCTTCCCACCAACGGGGGGAATTCTTGATCATATGTCTCTGTTTCCCATTCAAAATTGTTCCTATTCATATACCCTTCTTGTTTTTTAAAAGAATATTTGTTATTTTTCCTCATAAAACCTTTTGTATTGTACCTTTTTCTATAGGCTTGGGGTAACAAAGGTCATTCTCATATTCAATAATGTCCCTTCTTAACTTCCCCATCTTTCGTTGTGTAATATTCTCACATTTAGTGTCAATGTCCCTTCTAATGTTATAAAATCTATCCCTTTCTTCCTTTATGTTAAAAATTAAATCAGACTTTATACTTTTGTCTAGTTCTTCAATTTCATTCTCTAATTCACTTTGCTTACTTTCATTTTCTTCAATTATTGCTTTCAATATTTCAAGCCCACAATTGTTAAATATTTTCAACAAACATTTGTGGAAGTGGGACCCACAGTAACATTGTTAGGGTATTTAACCACCCTCAAACCTTTGGGAACAATTTCCCTTTTCAAGCACTCTCTTAAGTAGGCATTTTCTATACTAAAATCCCTGTATTTCATCATGTAATCATACATTTTGTCCATTTTCACTCTGTATGAATTACCATCTTTAACACTAAAGTCATTTTGTTTCTCACCAGAAACATTGTTAAATAAAAAGTCTTTTTTCAACCATTCCTCAGTAGTTTTACTTTTTGTGTTACTTAAAACAGTACCTTCATGCGCTACAAAACAGCTAGTTTTAGGTTTGGCCCCAAGTTCATTAAAGGAACCACTTCTTCTCTCCGTTTCATTCACTTCCTCTCCCAAAATCCTCGGTGTGACTGCAGGATTAAAGTTAGTAATGCTGGTGTCTTCGGTCGCCGGTCCCATAACGGTTACCAATCAGCTCCCTTTTTCTCTTCCCTTTCGGTTGCTCTCTTTCGTCAACTGCATCTGCTTCCTCCGTCACACATTTCCTGTTAGCCACAAGGCTGACACAGAGAGGTGTAAGCAGATCTATCAGCTCAGTGAGCTGACCGATAAGCCTCCTAGACTGTCCAGCTTCCTCCTGGCCTTCGCCACTCATTTTTTGCACCATGTTAATATAGAGAAAGACGCCAATAGTCCACTTTCACATAAACCAAATAATTCAGCAGAACGGCAGTTCTAAAACTCCAATAAACAAACAAAAAGAAAGCCTTGGACCACGGTCTTCTACTCTATAGTGTCAACACCAAAATCACAGAGCGCCAGTGAAATTAACGCTTTTATTCACCAAGGAAAAATAAAATACATGCGTTTTCATCCTACATACAGGACTTCATCAGACAACCATTTTTGACTTGAAAAGCCATTTAAATAATCTCTAAGTCACCTGTTTAATTGTTAATCCAATGAAATACATCTCCTTCAATTTAAACTAACAAATCTCACTTTACATCTCATAAATATTAATGCCTACTCTCTGAAAGTGCCTTGTGCTAAACTTAATCATTCCACATCATTTATTTATATAAATAATTTGAATTAAAATGCATATAATAAACATTTATAAATAATTTACTAATAAATTACTATAAAACATCTCATTAATAATATCTTAAATAAATAAGTTTAAAAACTCAAGTATGTGAAAACTATATATTTGTTTCTTGTGTGTGTGTGTCAATGGAGATTTCCTTAAACCTATGTTTCATGTGTATTCTACCCTCATCTGGTGTCCATTTTAAAGAATTACATGTTTGAGTTTATCAAATGTTATTAGCCTTTAATTTCAACAGAGAAGAAATTGATATAAAGTCATTCATTCCTGGTTTATTTCCTGCATCGAGGTTGACCTGCCACCAAAGCTCCCTACTTTCTAATATTTCTTCCCACAGGCCACCTCTAATGTCTGGTTTAACTTGATCCAGAACAAAAAATTCATATTTAAATTTAGTGCAGGAAATGGAATGCCTATACAATGCATTTGTGTTTTTCTTTTTTGTGATGTCATAAGAATGTTCGTATATCCTTCTTTTCAGTTGTCTTTCTGTCTTCCCTACATAAAAAGACTGACAGGACTGACAGATAACAAGATATACGACCCCTCTACTATCACAGTTAAAAAAACCTTTACTGCCTAACCATCTCATTCTGCTTTCAATATATACTTCTCCCCTGTTTATAATGTACGAACACTGGTGGCACCTGCCACACTTATATGTTCCTACTTTATTTCTATTCCCTTTGTTTTTACTATGTCCATTCCTTTCCATCAATTTTTTTAGGCTACAAGAGTTTCTATACACTACTTTTGGTTCAATTTTGGTAATCTCTTCCATATCCGTCAGGGCGGAGAATTTATTCCATTCCCTTTTTAAAAATTCCTTTACTTTCCTATTGGAAGCATTGTATTCTACTACTAAACTTCTTTTGTATATTTGTTGACCTATTTTGTTCTTGTTGACGTCATTTTGATTCTCATTGTTAATCCCTCTCCCCAAAATTGGCTTAAATCTCTCCTGCCTTCCTTTTTCCACTTCATTCCTTATTTTACTAATAAATTCTACAGGATAACCACGTTCCAAGAACATTTTTTCTAAAACTTTACACTCTACTTCGAAATCGTAGTCCCAACTAGTCATTCTAGACCCCCTGACAAATTGCCCCTTGACAATATTCTATTTACTGTGCAGGGGGTGGGCACTATCGTAGTGCAAATAGGAATTGACATAAGTCTCCTTTCTATGCACTTTAGTTTCATATTTTCCATCTCTTTTGTATAACTCTATATCTAAATATTTTAGTGTTTCTAAACTAGTAGAGTATGTAAATCTCAAGAAGTTAGTAGTTCCACTGATATATTCAAAAAATTCTAAAAATTTATCAAGCCCCCCTATCCAAAGTAACACTATATCGTCCAAAAATCTGTGGTATGTTAACCAATATTGTTTATACTCACTATTCATTATATATTTTTCTTCCCATTTTAATAAAACAATGTTGGCATAAGTGGGGGCACATGCCGCCCCCATAGCCACTCCAGATTTTTGTTGATAATACTCCCCTTGGAACATAATAAAATTAAATTTCAACACATAATCCATAAGTGCTACACAAGCTATTTTATCCTTTTGTTTAAATTTTTTGTCTTCAAAAATGCTCTCTTCGAACATTTCTATCCCTTCCTGATAGGGAATGCAACTAAATAAATCAATGACATCGATTGTCACAAATAACATATCCTCCCTATAGTGTTCAGGCTTTAATAGGCTCAAAAAGTCCCAGGAGTCCTTTAGTATTATTTCATTGTTGACCCAAATGTGTTTACACTTGTAGTCCACAAATTTAGCCATTGCTTCAGTTTTAGAGCCACCTGCCGAAACTATTGGCCTTAGGGGTCATCCTTGTTTTTATGGATTTTAGGTATCCCGAATATTGTAGCTATTCTAGGTTTATTCACTTCTAAATATTTGAAAATTTTCATGTCTATTACTTCTTCAGTGAGTAAATCCTCTAACAAGTTGTCTATTCGTTTGTATGCTACATTTACCTCATTCAAGGATACTATAGTATAGATGTTCTCATTCCTCAAAATTGCGTTCATCTTTCCATCATATAACAATTTATCCATAATAACAATTCCCCCTCCCTTGTCAGGTTTCATGACCCTGACTGTGTCATCACCACTTAATTCTTTTAGGACTACCTTTTCTTCTACAGTTAAATTTTCATTGCACCATAATTTGTTACTTTTACTCCTCACCCCTTCTACTAAAACATTCTCAAAATTTTTTATTTGAGGTAAAAGGGGGGGATTGTATGTCGATTTTCTAGTTAGTCCGTCTCCTTTCATTCCTTGTTTTTCCATTCCTGAGTGGCGAAGGCCAGGAGGAAGCTGGACAGTCTAGGAGGCTTATCGGTCAGCTCACTGAGCTGATAGATCTGCTTACGCCTCTCTGTGTCAGCCTTGTGGCTAACAGGAAATGTGTGACGGAGGAAGCAGATGCAGTTGACGAAAGAGAGCAACCGAAAGGGAAGAGAAAAAGGGAGCTGATTGGTAACCGTTATGGGACCGGCGACCGGGAAGACACCAGCATTACTAACTTTAATCCTGCAGTCACACCGAGGATTTTGGGAGAGGAAGTGAATGAAACGGAGAGAAGAAGTGGTTCCTTTAATGAACTTGGGGCCAAACCTAAAACTAGCGCTGTTTTTGTAGCGCATGAAGGTACTGTTTTAAGTAACACAAAAAGTAAAACTACTGAGGAATGGTTGAAAAAAGACTTTTTATTTAACAATGTTTCTGGTGAGAAACAAAATGACTTTAGTGTTAAAGATGGTAATTCATACAGAGTGAAAATGGACAAAATGTATGATTACATGATGAAATACAGGGATTTTAGTATAGAAAATGCCTACTTAAGAGAGTGCTTGAAAAGGGAAATTGTTCCCAAAGGTTTGAGGGTGGTTAAATACCCTAACAATGTTACTGTGGGGTCCCACTTCCACAAATGTTTGTTGAAAATATTTAACAATTGTGGGCTTGAAATATTGAAAGCAATAATTGAAGAAAATGAAAGTAAGCAAAGTGAATTAGAGAATGAAATTGAAGAACTAGACAAAAGTATAAAGTCTGATTTAATTTTTAACATAAAGGAAGAAAGGGATAGATTTTATAACATTAGAAGGGACATTGACACTAAATGTGAGAATATTACACAACGAAAGATGGGGAAGTTAAGAAGGGACATTATTGAATATGAGAATGACCTTTGTTACCCCAAGCCTATAGAAAAAAGGTACAATACAAAAGGTTTTATGAGGAAAAATAACAAATATTCTTTTAAAAAACAAGAAGGGTATGTGAATAGGAACAATTTTGAATGGGAAACAGAGACATATGATCAAGAATTCCCCCCGTTGGTGGGAAGAAGAGTTTATGAAACTGACTATCAAGAAAGGGGAGAAAATTTTCAGCAATGGGGGGGAGAAGGGGGAGGGGGAGATTTTAATAGATATTACCCCCCCTCAGAGAACTTGACTCCCATTAGAAGCATAGAAAACAAAGCAATAAATAGGGACAACACTAAATACACTTATAATGAATTTAGCATTTATAATTTTGGGAATATAAATTTGATTATACCACACTTCACTTTATTGAGTAAGGGGTTGAAGTTTATTCCCATGGTGAAAGGTGACTTCACAAGAACCATCCTAGATATAAAGCTATTTATAAGAAAAATTAATTTAGAAGTAATGGCTTTAAGGGCAGGAATGGAAAAACAAGGAATGAAAGGAGACGGACTAACTAGAAAATTGACATACAATCCCCCCCTTTTACCTCAAATAAAAAATTTTGAGAATGTTTTAGTAGAAGGGGTGAGGAGTAAAAGTAAAAAAGTATGGTGTAATGAAAATTTAACTGTAGAAGAAAAGGTAGTCCTAAAAGAATTAAGTGGTGATGACACAGTCAGGGTCATAAAACCTGACAAGGGAGGGGGAATTGTTATTATGGATAAATTGTTATATGATGGAAAGATGAACGCAATTTTGAGGAATGAGAACATCTATACTATAGTATCCTTAAATGAGGTAAATGTAGCATACAAACAAATAGACAACTTGTTAGGGGATTTACTCACTGAAGAAGTAATAGACATGAAAATTTTCAAGTATTTAGAAGTGAATAAACCTAGAATAGCTACAATATTCGGGATACCTAAAATCCATAAAAACAAGGATGACCCCCCCCAAGGCCAATAGTTTCGGCAGGTGGCTCTAAAACTGAAGCAATGGCTAAATTTGTGGACTACAAGTGTAAACACATTTGGGTCAACAATGAAATAATACTAAAGGACTCCTGGGACTTTTTGAGCCTATTAAAGCCTGAACACTATAGGGAGGATATGTTATTTGTGACAATCGATGTCATTGATTTATTTAGTTGCATTCCCTATCAGGAAGGGATAGAAATGTTCGAAGAGAGCATTTAAAAGGATAAAATAGCTTGTGTAGCACTTATGGATTATGTGTTGAAATTTAATTTTATTATGTTCCAAGGGGAGTATTATCAACAAAAATCTGGAGTGGCTATGGGGGCGGCATGTGCCCCCACTTATGCCAACATTGTTTTATTAAAATGGGAAGAAAAATATATAATTAATAGTGAGTATAAACAATATTGGTTAACATACCACAGATTTTTGGACGATATAGTGTTACTTTGGATAGGGGGGCTTGATAATTTTTTAGAATGTTTTGAATATATCAGTGGAACTACTAACTTCTTGAGATTTACATACTCTACTAGTTTAGAAACACTAAAATATTTAGATATAGAGTTATACAAAAGAGATGGAAAATATGAAACTAAAGTGCATAGAAAGGAGACTTATGTCAATTCCTATTTGCACTACAATAGTGCCCACCCCCTGCACAGTAAAAAGAATATTGTCAAGGGGCAATTTGTCAGGGGTCTAGAATGACTAGTTGGGACTACGATTTCGAAGTAGAGTGTAAAGTTTTAGAAAAAAATGTTCTTGGAACGTGGTTATCCTGCAGAATTTATTAGTAAAATAAGGAATGAAGTGGAAAAAGGAAGGCAGAAGAGATTTAAGCCAATTTTGGGGAGAGGGATTAACAATGAGAATCAAAATGACGTCAACAAGAACAAAATAGGTCAACAAATATACAAAAGAAGTTTAGTAGTAGAATACAATGCTTCCAATAGGAAAGTAAAGGAATTTTTAAATAGGGAATGGAATAAATTCTCCGCCCTGACGGATATGGAAGAGATTACCAAAATGGGACCAAAAGTAGTGTATAGAAACTCTTGTAGCCTAAAAAATTTGATGGAAAGGAATGGACATAGTAAAAACAAAGGGAATAGAAATAAAGTAGGAACATATAAGTGTGGCAGGTGCCACCAGTGTTAAATACATTATAAACAGGGAGAAGTATATATTGAAAGCAGAATGAGATGGTTAGGCAGTAAAGGTTTTTTTAACTGTGATAGTAGAGGGGTCGTATATCTTGTTATCTGTCAGTCCTGTCAGTCTTTTTATGTAGGGAAGACAGAAAGACAACTGAAAAGAAGGATATACGAACATTCTTATGACATCACAAAAAAGAAAAACACAAATGCATTGTATAGGCATTCCATTTCCTGCACTAAATTTAAATATGAATTTTTTGTTCTGGATCAAGTTAAACCAGACATTAGAGGTGGCCTGTGGGAAGAAATATTAGAAAGTAGGGAGCTTTGGTGGCAGGTCAACCTCGATGCAGGAAATAAACCAGGAATGAATGACTTTATATCAATTTCTTCTCTGTTGAAATTAAAGGCTAATAACATTTGATAAACAAACATGTAATTCTTTAAAATGGACACCAGATGGGGGTAGAATACACATGAAACATAGGTTTAAGGAAATCTCCATTGACACACACACACAAGAAACAAATATATAGTTTTCACATACTTGAGTTTTTAAACTTATTTATTTAAGATATTATTAATGAGATGTTTTATAGTAATTTATTAGTAAATTATTTATAAATGTTTATTATATGCATTTTAATTCAAATTATTTATATAAATAAATGATGTGGAATGATTAAGTTTAGCACAAGACACTTTCAGAGAGTAGGCATTAATATTTATGAGATGTAAAGTGAGATTTGTTAGTTTAAATTGAAGGAGATGTATTTCATTGGATTAACAATTAAACAGGTGACTTAGAGATTATTTAAATGGCTTTTCAAGTCAAAAATGGTTGTCTGATGAAGTCCTGTATGTAGGATGAAATTGCATGTATTTTATTTTTCCTTGGTGAATAAAAGCGTTAATTTCACTGGCGCTCTGTGATTTTGGTGTTGACACTATAGAGGAGAAGACCGTGGTCCAAGGCGTTCTTTTTGTTTGTATATTCACATACACTCTTATTCCATGCTGTAGCTATAAGGTGCCTAGTGGGATATATGGACATACACTCTTATTCTATGTTGTAGATATAAGGTGCCTAGTAGTATATGCATATACACTATACTGCAGATATAATGTCCCTAGTGGTATATGCACATGCACTCTTATTCTATGCTGCAGATATAAGGTGCCTAGTGATATATGCACAGGCACTCTTATTCTATGCTGTATCTATAAGGTGACTAGTGGGATATATGCACATACTCTCTTATTCTATATTGTAGATACAAGGTGCCTAGTGGTAAATATACACATACACTCATTCTATGCTGCAGATATAAGGTGCCTAGTCATATAAATGCACATACACTATGCTGCAGATATAAGGTGCCTAGTGGTATATATGCACATACACTCTTATTCTATGCTGCAGATATAAGGTGCCTAGTGCTATATGCACATACACTCTTATTTGATGCTGTAGATATAAGGTGCCTAGTGGAATATATGCAGATACACTCTTATTCTATGATGCAGATGTAAGGTGCCTACTGGTATATGCACATATACTATTATTCTATACTGCAGATATAAGGTGCCTAGCGGTATATGCACATACACTCTTATCCTATGCTGCAGATATAAGGTACCTAGTGGTATATGCACATACACTCTTTTTCTATGCTGCAGGTATAAGGTGCCTAGTGGTATATTCACACACATTCTTATTCTATGTTGGGGATATAAGGTTTCTAGTGGTATATGCACATACGCTCTTATCCTATGCTGCAGATATAATGTGCCTACTTGTATATGCACATACACTCTTTTTCTATGCTATCGATATAAGGTTTCTAGTGGTATATGCACATACACTCTGATTTTATGCTGCAGATATAAGGTGCCTAGTGGTACATGAACATACACTCTTATTCTATGCTGCAGATATATGGTGCCTAGTTATATATATGCACATACACACCTATTCTTTGCTGCAGATAAAGGTGCCTAGTGGTATATGCACATAATTTTTT
>NW_025048916.1:60000-64604 GCF_019279795.1 Protopterus annectens | reverse complement strand
TTTTTTTTTTTTGGGTTTTTTTTCATATATAAAAAAATCTTTTTTTTTTTTTTTTAATAGTATAGGTTCTATTTTACTCGCTGTATTCACTAGCTTTTTACATTTAATTGTTATTTAGTGTATTTGTTTATATAAATTAAATGGAATTTATTTCACTTATTCTCAAAATATATATATTTGATATTTAATTGCATATTATGTATACCCACTGCTCCCTAGAGCTTTAGGTACTTATTCTATTCTATCGACAATAAACAATACTAAGTATATATTGTGAACAGTTTTTATATCCATGAATAAACTTTTAATATATATTTTAATAGTGATTTTAAATAATAATGTTTGTCAGACTATTCGATAGACCAAGTCGCTCGGAGAGGTCTTCTTGCCATAAGATTTAGTATTTATTTCATGATATGGTAAAAAACACTATCTATTAGTTGAGCAGACCTCACAATGAAATATAGAGCAAAATGTCAAAATAGTTGCTCTATTATTTTCTATTTTTCTTATTTTATTTTATTTATATTTTTTTGATTTATATATTGATGTGTTTCTTTGATTCACATTTAGTAGTTAGACCATTGAAAGATGTTGGTGAGAAATGTTATATTTGTTTAATGCAATATTTGCATAACAAATGTTTATCTTTTTATTTTCTGAATTAATACTACAGAACATTGCCAATAAGGCATAGTCTTGAGTGGTTTTAAGAACTTAATGCAGTAATTATTTAATTATTTGATTGCTTGACTAATAGATTAATT
The DNA here is from genome assembly GCF_019279795.1 of Protopterus annectens. Taxonomy (NCBI): domain Eukaryota; kingdom Metazoa; phylum Chordata; order Ceratodontiformes; family Protopteridae; genus Protopterus; species Protopterus annectens. The sequence continues at coordinate 63,837 of NW_025048916.1, read as the reverse complement.
ACTGTTGTTGCCAGATATATAAAGGCATGATTTATTGCAATGTTTTAAACTGTCTGAAGAAGCGTGCATTGGTGGCACGCGAAAGCGCTCACTTTTGTTGGATCCTATATAATTAAAGCCTGAATATTGTTCGTGGTGGTGGTCGACTTTCTTTATTCAACTGTTACTTGCTTTTTGTGGTTGACCAACTTCGAGGGTAAGGTGTGCTTTTTGGTTTGGAACTGTTTCTTGTTGCTTGGCTCCTCACCGGCTCCCTACACGATGGATAACTCAGCTATCGAATTAGATTACCATCCAGAGAGAACATTGTCCAATTCCAAATGGACTCAACTAATGGAACAGAGATCGAACCCGTTGCTAAGCATGGATTTATACGTGCAATCTAATATGACTGAAACAGGTACTGTCAATTTAATCAATGACTTTAATCCTCTGTATAAAGAATTGGAAAATGATCTATATAGACAATTCAGGCTGATGTGGCAACGCCGTCATCTAGAGGCGTGCCTGCATCATAAAATAGTACCCAGGGGAATGAGGGTACTGTGCATGCCCTCGTACGGCAGTAGCCACCCCATGCTATTAAAGAACTGGCAAAGAATGAATATTGAGCTTGGCTTTAAATATATACAACTAATCATTGACTATTTTCAACCGATAGAAAATGAATTAGCGACAAAAACTGATTCATTATTTAAAGATATTAGCAAGAGATTTAAAGGGGAAATGTTTACAAGTAAAATTGACAGCCTTATTAATCAAGTCAGTGCTTATGGAGAACGCTTACAACTGCTGAAATTGCGTAAACTACAGAGAGATGTATATGATTTTGCAAACGGCCAGGTCTTTGTATGGCCACGACATAATCAGAGGGAAGGACAACAGCGAACTGAAGGGGTTGAAGGAAGAGCAAGAGATTTGATTGAAGAGAACGATGATCAGGCCCCTTTAACAGATACAACTGTATCTTGTGACGTGAACACGACCAATGTTTTGAATAGTTGTCGAACTGCCACTGATGACAGCACACCACCACCCAATCAGTTAGCTCTGACTAATCAACACGGGCCGGGAGCGAGACCGAAACTACAACAAACCAACCTGGACTCTTTTACCACTTCCTGTACGTCAACGAAGAGAATCCAGAGGGAGGTCAACGAGCCATGGAAGACGGAAAAGACGAACATCAGGAGAACCGACGAGCAAGAGGGGGTGAGGAAAGGAATGAACGACTTGGTCTTCAACTTATCTGACATAGTTTTGACTCTAACGGACTATAAACTTTTAAATAAGGGATTGAGTTTCATCCCGGCTCAAGTAAGCAATATTTCTACTCTGTTAACAGAATTACGTCTTTTTACCAGAAACATAGCTTTGGCGTTATTTTTTAAACAATCTAATGAGAACAGTAACTGTTTAAATGATAGAATGAATAGTTTTGAATGTTACAAAAGAAAAAGTACCTTTTCACCTGCTTTACATCCGTGTATAGAATGTTTCCTTAAAGCATGCGAAAATGACATATACAAATACTATGAAAATTATGGTAAAGGCGCCAAGACACTTTTTCATAACATTTCTAAAGAAGAAAGGCTAGCTATGAATACTTTATCTAAGGATAGAACTGTGACGATTAGACCTGCAGATAAGGGAGGGGGGATTGTTATACTTAATCGAATAGACTATATAGATTATATGGTGACTCTTTTAAATGATGATATTACATACAAGGAAATAGATAAGAAGACAGTGGATAAACTCATATACGAGGTACACCATGATATCTATGATATGATGGTGACCAGACAAATTAGTCATGAGTTTTATCAGTTTCTGCTTATTGAACACCCACTGATACCTTATATCAAGGGGCTACCCAAAATGCACAAGGGTATAACACCACCACCCGTACGTCCTATAGTAGTAGGACATCAGTGGGTGACAGAAAATATGTCGATATTCATTGAAAAGAAGCTTAAACCGATAGTGAATAAAATTACTACTATCTTAAAAGACTCATATCAATTAATTCAGCACCTTAATAATATACAGAAATTGATCTCTGAGAAACATTTACTTGTCACATTAGATGTGCAAAGTCTCTTTACCGCAATACCCAATACATATGGATTAGAGGCTATCAGATACATACTAAATGAATCTGGAATTTATAACAACAGTGAACAGATTTTATTAAATGCATTACTAGAGTTAGTGCTCACAAAGAATGCTATGATGTTCAATAATTCCTAATATTTACAACAGTGGGGGGTGGCAATGGGCACCCCCTGCGCTAATTCATATGCTAATTTGGTTGTTTATAAATGGGAGACCACATGCCTGTTTCCACACTTGGCATTTCATAAGGTAGTGGCGTATTTCAGGTTTGTGGATGACATACTATTAATTTGGAATGGAACCCCAGATGAGCTTAAAGCTTTCATCAAAGATCTGGAAAAAACTACAGATTTCCTTAGATTCTCAATGGAGTATTCTTATACCAATGTTAACTTTCTAGACCTTAACATTAGAAATGTAAATGAAGGTAGAATAGTTACATCTCTTTATAGAAAAGAGTGTTGGAAAAACACGTTATTAGTACACGATAGTATGCATCCCAGATTTATTTTTTCGAACATTATCAAAGGGCAATTTACCAGGATAAATAGGATTTGCCAAGATAATATTGAACGTGACACTGAATTTGACAAACTTGAATCCTTACTACTGGAGAGAGGATACAATCAATATGATATAGCATATGTAAAAGAAAAATTTAAGAATGATGATTGCTATAAACCTAGGGTCATGTTTCAACATAATGATGGCAACAGGCATCCTGAATATCAAGAGCATAAGCAAATAAAATGTATCATTAGTTATACTAGTGACAATAAATATATTACTGACATAATTAGCAAAAATTGGTCAATATTGATAACTAATGAAGAAATAAAGAGGCTGATAGGGAGCAGAGCATGTTTTACATATAAAAACATGCAGAATTTAAAAAGAATTTTATGTAATGAAAAATTTAATGTGAGTATAAATAAAGCCACTAGGGGCACTGTCCCCTGTGGAGGATGCACATCATGTAAATGGATATCAACCAACAACAAGTTTATACATCCTGAGCTACTGCAAGAATTTGATACTAATTGCTCAGCTAGCTGTGATGATACTAATGTGATTTATTTAGCGACTTGTGGGTCATGCCCTGTGTTTTATGTGGGCATGACAACAAGAAGACTCAGGGACAGGATACAAGAGCATTTATATGCAATCAAAAAGAAAGATCACAAAAATGCACTACCCAAACATGTCTCTGACTGCCCGAATCATACCTTTGCCTTTAGGGTATTACAAAAAAGAATACCCAATATAAGAAGAGGTGACAATTTTAATGACTTAGAAAATCTAGAGTTAGATTGGATCTTCAGGTTTAGAGCACAAAGATACCCGGGCCTTAACAGTTACATTAGTATTAGATCACACTTGAAGAAAAGGAAATACCACTGATGTGTTTGATCTACATCCTACCATACCACCAAGGGTTATTATTCATGTTATATATGTAAATAAATACAAGAAGATTTGTATATAAGTAAGCCATAATGTTTCTAATTAGAAGTATACACTTTATATTGCATTTACTCTTAGAAGCTTATATATATATCAGCACATTTGATCTAGCATCGAGATAGACTATGTATATTATGTATATTATAAATATTTCACGTATAGGTTCTATATGCTTCTTATTCCTACCCACCCCATATATTTAGTACACTGCAGGTCTTGTTATGAGAAACAATGTTTTATCTTTCTCAATATGAG
>NW_025048916.1:5000-55000 GCF_019279795.1 Protopterus annectens | reverse complement strand
TAATCAGATAAAATGCTGCTTGTACGCAAAATAATCCAACATTGATTCAATGTTCATCTGTAGATTGCTGCCGTAGTCATGTACAATCACTGTACAGATAACTGTTTGTGTGCGTGTGCTCTCATCTTATTTCTTCTTCAACAATTCGGTCATCTCTGGAACAGCCTAAAAGAAAAAAGAGATTTTACTTGAGGTAAAGGCTTAGCTACTGAATGTATGTGTACCTACTACTTAAAGATTAGCTACATAGGCATGTACTATAGCACTGGGTATCAGCGTTTTTTTAGTCAGCAGAGGTAAATAACCAGATGATGCTCACTGGACAACTTTTCAAGTAGTCTTCTTTGGAGCACTGCCCTTGTTTTTCATCAACACCACTGATATAGTTGTCAAAGGATATCCAAAATGAATGAATGTCAAAGAAATGGCTTGCTCTTTCCTAACTTTTCTTCCCCGTCAAAAAAGTCAAACTGCAAAAGAGTGAGGATAAGGAAATGTCTACGAAAAGTGAAAAAGATACTCCAGCTCTTAACGTTCATAAGTCCAAAGGAAGGAAGGAAAGCTTTTTGACAGAGATCATCTTGAAGATTAGGAACTTGTGTTTATTTAATGACTGCCTGATAGCTGAACTGGAACCATCAAGGCCCTCTTTCAGTTGTGACTAAAATGGAATAAAAATGAAGGAATAACTGCATAATAATAAAGCAAAGGCAAAATAGATACAGGTGAAATAGCTGCAGCATTAGGCAAAACCATATTAAAGAAATAAACTTATATTAACACAAATCTGTTACTCATAATTGTAATAAAGTATATAAAGTTAAAAAAAAAAAGAGTACTTGGCAAAACCATGCCAAATAAGCAAATTTAAAACACATTACCATAACTGTATACATCCTTAAAACTGGCAAGCATTCCTAAAAAAAAAAAAAAAAACACTAGGTTAAATGCTCAAAATAAATTTTCTTAAAAAAAAAAATAAACAAAAAAATGATCTAAGTAACCATCTGTATGTTCATCCAGCAATAAGGCTTTGGATTTTGCATTAATAAGTAGGTTGTTTTCTAATGAAGGAGACAAGTTCAAATGTTTGGACACAAAAACAAAGAAAACTTTTCAGTATTATCCATGGAATGTTGGCAATGCCACTAAAAATGATGGAAGAGTACTATCTGACCTTAACATTGTTGGTACTATTGTAATGAAGCGTCCAAAACAGAGACCTGCAAAACTTGGGGTGTTTCACTTTGTAAATTAGAAAACCCATTAAAAGCTTTGCTGTTTGGTGAATCAACATCTCTTCTTTACAAAGGATGAAAATTAATGTCTTCTGAGTGTACCAGTCAAGAAATTTTTTTTGGGAAAGGTTCACTTTAGGAATAACACCACCTCTTACCTAGTGTTATGCCAAGTCTCGTTACCAAGAAAGTTATGAATACTAAAGCAGTTTGGAAATATAACTGTGGACAAGAGTACAGAAAGTAAAGGGTGGATTAAACCAAGCCTCAGGTATCAGGAATTATGTATAGCTTCAAAACTGTTACTTTAAGTTGCAGGAAGTTAACCATGACATGATGAAAGTAGGTACAAAATTTTAGTTTTGCTAAAATTAACCTCTGGACCCAAAATACTTAGTCCAAGATAAAATGTGGACTAGATATTTTCCAAGTTTACATGCAGTTCAATTATGTGCATGATCAGAATCCAGAATACCAAACTTTCTGCATATAAAAGCTTACTTGGCATGTATTTATATGTTGGAGATCACAGGCTAATACATTTACTTATTTTTATTTATTTTACATTTGTTTAACGGGATAGTCCAACTGGACACATGTCCATTTACAGTGGAAGCCCGGGGAGAAAAGCTCCACATTCAGTACAGAAAAACAAATAGTTGAACACAATATGATAATATGATCATCTATACAGAAGCAAAAAAAAAATATTAATAGATAAAAATTACAACTTTTGATACAAAAAAAATTTGACACTGGATAAAAAATACAACTTTCGATACAGAAACAGAAATTGACACTAGATATGCATTACAACTGACTATAGAGACAGACAGACTACTAATTAGTGTAAGTTTAGCATGAGCTAATATAACTATTAGAAACTTGAGCAGAAAATAAAAATTCTTCACACTGTAGAAAAATTACACTAGGTATAACTGGATCTAAAGCTAACTGGGGTGGTAGAGACAGTGAAGGTTAGGTAATGCATGGACATAGCCAGGAATTCATTAAGTGTAATTTAAGTGAGATTTTTAACAGCGTAATTAGAGAAGGCAGAAGATAAAAGCAGGGGGAAGGTTATTCCAGGATTTAGCTACGTTACTTTTACCTGCAGTGTTTTTAGCCTTAGAGATGCAAAGGAGTGATTTGTCAGTGGAGCGAAAGGGACGATTTGATTTGTAGGGCGTGAGTACGTGACTTAGTGCTGTGATTCTATCGGGATGTCTCACAATATTGTAGGCAATGATTAGTTGATGGTAATTGAGTAGCTGAGGAAATTCTAGCCATTGTAGTTCCTTTAGAGCCTAACAGTGATGGGTTCTGAAGGTGCAGCTATGTTTTCTGATATGAGTAAGGGTTGGTGCTGTATACATTAGAGTGGTCAATAGATGGGTTTGGGCTAGGGAGATTCTCACTTGTTTTGAGAGAAAGTATTTGCGTCTGTATAGTGTTCCCATTTTTTATGGACTTTTTTGATGGTTTGTGAAATGTGGACATCAAACTGTAGGATTTTATCAATTTCTAAACCCAGGAGTTTGGTGTGTTCAGAGGTGGTGGTGATTGTCCTTCTCAATCACAAAAAATGGTACTGAGAGGTAGAAATAGATTTGTTGGGGATGAAAAGAACCAATTTAGTCTTTTTGGGATTTAGGATAAGTTGTATCCGAATAATCCAACTTTCCACTAAGCTAAAGGAATCCTGAGTGAGTTGTAGTGTGGTAAGTGAGGGTGCAGAGCAGATACGAGTCGAATCGTCTGCATACTATGAGTTTAGCGGGATGGATGGAGGTATTAAGATTGTTAGTGAAAAGAAGAGGACCTAATATAGAGCCATGTGGTATACCTATGGTTGTTGGGAGTAGAGGAGATATTATACCTTGCCATTGGACAGACTGCTGCCTATCTGACAGATAATTTTTAAACCAGGCAATAGTTGGAGGGGCAAAGGCTAGAGAGGCAAGGGTGTCTAGAAGTAGGGAGTGTGAGACCATGTCAAATGTTTTCGAGAGGTCTAAAAATATAGCAGATACAAAGTTGTTGTTTCTGTGTTGGCTTACCAGGTTAGCAAAAGACAGAAGAGCAGTTATGCAATGGTGTTGCCGAAAGCCATGATGTGTGGAGGAGAAAAGATTGTGTGAGTTTAGAAAATTCATTACTTGAGAGTAGATACATTTTTCGAGTAGTTTAGATAAATGGGATAGAATCGCAATTGGACAGTAATTAGAGAAATTGTAGGAATTACCACCTTTGTGAAGTGGAATAATATATGAAATTTTCCAAAGTTGAGGGATGTAGGCTTCCTGTTTGGAGCGACTGATAAGGATGGATACAGGGTAAGATATGGACTCAGAAGCTACTTTTAGGAAGTTAGCAGGAAGATTGTCTGCAGCAAGGGTGGTAGGCTTCAGTTTTAGGAAGAGTTTTTTAATAGTAGAGGTAGGAACAGATGAGAGAGTTAAGGAAGGGGGGTGTTATCAGGGTATTTTGTTGAGATATCTGAAAAGTTTGTTTCTGGATAGTATGGAGGATAAAGTCAGAACAGATTCTGTAAAGTGTTGATTAAATTGGGAGGCTATGTCTTTAGTATTGCTGGTGGAGGTGGGAGTTGGAGTGGTGGTTTTAACAGTGAGTTGATAGTATGCCAAAACTTTTGAGGGTCTTTTGAGTGACTATTTTGGGCAGCAAGGAAATAATTCTGTTTATCCAATTTGGTTTCTTGGCCGGACTTCTGAGTTGTTGGCAGTTTTGTTTGGATAGGCTACTGTTTTCTCTTTTCCACATTTTCCAAGCCTTGTCTCTTGACTTCAGTAGGACTCGTGTCCCAACCATGGTGCATAGTTTGTCTTAACTCTAACTTTCCTAATGAGTGTGACTAAATTTAGGACATTAATGAAAGTGCTATTAAAGTAATCAACGGCCTGGCCTGGTCTAAACTTAGGGTTTTAAGTGGTTCACAATTACATTGTTTTAGAATGGAGTTAAGATCCTGGATATTTACTGTGAGGTCATCTCTGACTTGTCTAAAAGCTGTGGGCTTAGCTAAGTTAGTGCGTTTATGAAGGAGGACTGTGGGGAGATGGTCACAGTGTCTGGTAGGCATCCTGTCTGGTAGTTTTGTTTGGGGCAATTGACTAGCGTCCAGTCTAGTATAGATTTTTTTTTATCTATTCTAGTGGGTTCTTGGATGAGTTGGGAAAAACAAAGACTGATGTGGTTAGTGGGGTTGTAGAGTTACATGCTAACCAGTCAGTATTTAGGTTACCTAATAGGATGGTTTCTTGTGGAAGATTATATGTAGTCCAGTGTAGGATTTCTTCAATGTTGGGGGAGTTATTTCCTGGGGAATGTAACAGCAGGGTATATTGATTGTTTGGTGTTGCTTATATATAGGACTGAGCCTAAGATTTCGGCATTTTGAAATTTAGGTAAAGGGGATTGTAAGGGTTTTATGTTGAGTGTACTTTTAAAGAGGGTAGCAATTCCACCTCCCTTTTTGCTCACTCTATCCTGTCTTAACATATTACAGCCTGGTGGAATGATTTCCTCATCTTGGGTGTTTGGTTTTAGCCAGGTCTCAGTAATGGTTAGTATGTCTTGGGAGTAGTGGGCTATAAATGCATGTAGGTCAGGATGTTTGTTAGATATACTCCTAGTGTTGATATTAAGTATCGATAGGTCAGAAGTTTGTTTGGTTGATAGTAGAGTGTTAAGTGGTCATGGGTTTGGAAGTACGTCTCCTGAAGTGAGTAGTTTCTTTGTGATAAACAGTATATATTTAATAGTGTGTGTTACTTCTGAGTTGGACCTAAGTGATATTTTTCTAGTGTAAGAAGTGGTTACGTGAAACACATATATGCGTAGTATTGAGTTGTCTTTAAATAATGTGGCAATGAAAGGGAAGTCTGAGGGCGTGTTTAATTTTGTGTGTGTCACATGGAATGCAGTGTTTTCTAATGTTGTGTTAGTATGAATGGTTGTGATGTAGGTTAGGTATGCGAGTGTAAAACAAAGATGGTGGTGTGGTTTGAGTGTGGAAGGAAGAGTGAAAGTATGCTGATAGGTACTAAAATGCGACTGGTATACCCGTGAAAAAAGTACAGTTTTGTACCTACCATAAATGTAGATGTTAGAGTGCTTTTTTTTTTTTTTTTTTTTTTTGCGGCTTGCTTGAGAGCGCCGGTTGCTTGAGTTGAGTAAAAAAAATAAATAAATAAAATATTCTCTTAATATAAATATTTGCACACAGTCCAAATTCTGTCTCTTCAGACCTGAAAGTTAAACCATTTCATACAAATGATGGCAAAAGCATGCTCCCATGTAACTGAAAAAATAAGTCACTTGATAAACTATAGAATACTTAGATTCACGACAAACTGAAGTACAAAAACAGGAACATACAGCTCCTCAGCTCTTTTATTAAACATAGACAGAATATGAAACCAAAGAACACTGATGGCAAAATCAGATTAAGCACTTTTTGTCTAGTGTAATAACTAGACTTCTTCAGATGATTAATGACAACTCAGGTTTTTCTTAAATACGCACCTCCTTCCCTCGTGGATGCTTGCCATTATCCAGGTATTAATGATTCTTGTTCTATACAGCGCCTTTTAAGACTTAAGAATTTGAACAGATAATTTTGAGGAAGCATATTTGTCCTGGTCATGTAATGTAGTAATTATTACTACCAGTAAAGGTATGTAGGTAGTTTAACTTATTTTAACTAGGCAATTTATCCTGGGGGATGTTAGTAGATTCTAGGAGATTGAAATTGTATGTGTACATTAGTTTGGTTAATTATTATTAACCATCTTAAACAATGTGTATGGTTCTATGTGTATGTATATTTTTCAATTTTACTTGTCACTTTTAAATTTCATTTTTATTCACTTTCACTTCCAAGAGTTATTTGAAAAGTGAACGTTAAACAATGAATTAATTAACACTTGGCACTCACTATCCAATTTAGTCAGTAGGAGGGAAGGGGGGTGTGTATTTAAGAAAAACCTGAGTTGTCATTAATCATTTGAAGAAGTCTAGTTATTACACTAGACAAAAAGCGCTTAATCTGATTTGCCATCAGTGTTCTTTGGTTTCATATTCTGTCTATGTTTAATAAAAGAGCTAGGGAGCTGTCTGTTCCTGTTCTGGTTTTTGTTTTTGCACTTGATAAATTAGTTATAAATGGCAATACCACCAAAAATGTAAGAGCTGCAATATTATGTAAATTAAATGTTCACACACAGTCTAAATCCTGTCTCTTCAGACCTGAAATCTAGACAGTTTCATAAAAATACTAGCAAGAACATGCTTCAATAAGGACCAAAAATATATATGATGCAACTTGCAGAATAACCTTCATATAAATATTTCCACCAATAGTCAAGGAACTGTGAAAATCTTATATAAGCTGTTAATTGGATCGTTGCTGCTTCAGAACATATATTGAGAGTAATAATAAGCCAGGTCACCCCAAAGGGAGATGCCTTGATCAAAGTCATACAGAACAGTAATTATTACTGTATAATCAGTAATAGGCAAAGCACTGAATGTTGAGCAACTACATTCAGTATGAAACTTGTACTATTACTCTAAAGAAATCTACTACACAACGAACTCACAAAACCAGAAGGAGTTACAGGTGTAAGATCAATTAAAGGCAATGCATGGTTTCACAGACTCGAATGAACTGCCCAGGCTTACAAATAGTATACTCACTGAGCATGGCCTCTTCCAAAGCAGTGAAAATTGACCCGGTTAAGGAGTGCAAGAATACTGCTGTGCTCGAGTGCAACGCTGTACTTCTGATTATACATCAGACCACAGGGCTTTAAGTGAGATTTTTAACTACACTGCCACCACTTTTTTCCAACACTTTGGTGGAGAAAGAAAGCAATGCATACAACAGGATGAAACTAACATTACTTCCTTGTCATGTCAAATAATGGCACACTGGTTTCCATACTTGATGGACGTGTGTGAAGTGAGCAATTAATGTCTTAGTGGCACAACAAAAAAAAAATTTCTGACGTCATCTTGATAAATGGAGTGCCTCAGAGCTTTGCTCCTTCTGTAGTCATCTTGGATTTTAAGATGAAAGTGTTAAAACAAAGTTCCAATAAAGCAAGTTCTTTTGACAGGACACACTGTGTATTTTGTTCTCTGTGGACCACAATAATGCTGCCACCTATCACAAAGGTAGCATGGTAGATGCAAAGAATTAACATTACTGTGGCTTGCACAATGAACAATGTTTACTTCAGGATATAAAATGGACTATTTGCTTTAAAAGATCATGAAAGGTTGTCCCTTCCAAAGCCAAGATAGAAGACTACATTGTCTGAGTCGAGTCACATAACAAAAGACACAATTAAAACAAGTTACTACAGGAATATCAAACTGCTCTTTCTCTGTACTGAAAACACTTCTGCTTAGTCATCTGATATAAGCCTTTCACCTCATCTTGGTGCAAAGGAAGGCAGTGTGCAATAGGGTGTCCACATTGGGTGCTCCCTAACCTTTGCAAGGGATACTGCCAGACCACAGTCTCAACCACAAACCCCCAAGCATAAGATGTGGTTTCCCTGGTCTCCATCAGACAATTGGCGCCATTCCCATGACCTCCCCTATTGCACAGAACCTTCACCAGCTGCCAGGAGAAGCAAACAGTCCAACCCCTTCAACTCTTTTCACTCGCTGTCTCCTGCAGCTTTAGGGGTCATCAACAGAACCCCAGTCACATGGGATGCAGTCTGGAATCCATTCTTCTGCACTACGGATCCCCGCAACCGTAAATGGATGTTAACTGAAGCAGTAAGTTAAACACGGTCAGAAAGAAGGTAACCAAGACTGAAAAACATTTCCTACCTAACAGTTTGCAGCACAACAGAGTTCATTTTGCTATTCATGTTCACAAAAAAAAGCAACAATGGTACTTAAATTCCACTTTACTGATGTAACACATTTACACTGTTCACATAACTGAAAAAGTATGGCACTTGAGAGTGGACCACATACACTGGACTATAAGAAAGGCCAACTTAAGCATAAATAAGGGTTTGGGGTCTCCTTAAATTCATTCAGCTGAGAAATTATCATCATTCAAATCCACTTTTAAGCCTTGCTTTAGCCTTTAGATTATGAGGGAGCTCTCATTTGCCTAATGTACTATTTTCAACTATTCACTTCTTGTCTCAGAAAAATATTTTGATGTAGGATGTAGTTGCAAAATGCAAAATCTGCGTTAATGAAGGAAACATTTCAGAAACATCAGGAAACAAAGAAACCACAATAACATTCACATAAATCAGAAAGTCCCAAAATTGTTTAAACAATAAAGGCATGTAGAACTTTTGAGCAAATGAAAAATTCTGGGATGCTGCCATAAGTATAAAAAAAAACAACAGACAAAATAACTAAAAGGAAAGAACATCTGAAGACAAACACTATTCTTAAATTAAATTATTACATCTTTGTCAAATACAACACTACAATGCAATGTTCAGCTTTGCAGAGCTTATGAATAAACAATGGGAAATGGCCCAAACAAAGACATTGCATGTTCCTTATAAGCAAAGCAGGTGCCTAAATACAGTCACCCTGTACAGTTTTGACACTTGCATCAATACAGTAACTCGGTTCTGTTTTGTCAGCATTGTAATTTGGAGTACCACCTCTACAAAAGCTAGCTGTGCATGTAAACATTTGCTGGAAGGCTACAGAAAATACTAGCTGAAAACCTACCCCAAGTCACTTGTGTTAAATATCAATTACCATAGCCTTTTAATAAGGCACTAGTTCCCTCAGCCAAGAAAGATCCAAGCTTACCTCACCACTGATGAATAAAGAGGCCCGTTAATTATTTAACGGGATCTGCATTTCCATTAGGTGGAAATAATGCATTCGTACAAAATTTATTAAGGAAATTGCCTACATGTTGTTCCTTCCGAATGTCACTTTGTCTTAAAGTTATTAAAAAGCTCATGTTTACTGCCCAGCCAACAGCCCTTTGTTTTTGAAATGGGATTAAAACTGGCAGCATTTCAAACTGAGACAAGTGCCAGTCTGGAAGATTATACAGAACAAATCTAAGATGATGTGAAAAAGAAACACCACCACCTTTGGTAGGACAGAAACAATGTTCCAAGCAGTCCACTGCATGGGTCCTTTTCTTAAGCCTTTCATTTTTTTTTTCAACTTCACCCTTTTATAATAATCAAACACATTTTTGTGCATCATCATTCAAAACAACAGATCACAAACTAAAGCAATGAAAGGTAACTCAGCAAGTGAAAATGACAAGGAGCAAATGAAAGATTTTTTTTTAATCAAGGCAGATTAGAGAAGTTGAAGTAATTTCATCCTCTCGGAATGTGGTGCACAAAAGAAACACCAATCAAGAATTTCTTCCATATTCAAAGAGATGAAGAGAACGTTGTACTAATGATGCAAGGCATATCAAGTAAATGCCACTGAAGAAACGAGGGTAATAAGGAGGAAAAAAAGCTAACGCAGTAAACTGCATTATACAGCATTAGAAAATGGACTTGCACAATAATAGAAATCCACTTGTCATTCGGGTTTTTAAAGGGGGGGGACTAAAGGTACAGGGGGGCAGCTTGGTAAAAGTAAGAGAGCGAGAGACTATTTACGGAGTGAGATCCTTGTACCATCACTAAAATCCCCCAACCCCCACTCATAGCAACTGAGACTTTCATACTAAAAAACACAAAAAATGTATGTTTTGGCTACAAAAGAAAAGCAAGCATACTGACCGGTTATATAATACCCAACAGCATTTTTACTTTAAGCAGAAACAAGAAAAGCTATACGACCCTGTTTGGCTTTACATTTCGGCAAAAGAAACGCAAACCAAAAAGAACAAGCCAGGTTAGGTGGTGAAAAATACAGCATTTTGCACACATGTACATCTCCTACCTACTGTTGGGCTCCAAGTTGTCCACTTCTTGCATAACGTACTGCTCTAATGTGTTTTTTGTTTTTCACCCCACATTTTGCATAATTTGAGATAAGCTTTCCATAATCAGATTCCAGACTGTAAAAATAAAATGTAAAAGCATTGCAAGACTGAAAAGCACTATGGAAGAGAGACAGGACCATCTTTTCTGTAGCATGACTAGATCAACACAGCAGGCAGAATACTGTATGTATACGACCCAACATGTTTTATCTTTAAAATTATGCATTAAAATTATCTAGTACTTATTTGTGTTAATCAGCTAATTACTTTTGAGAGACAATTCCTCATTAGAATTATGATCTGGATAGGAACAATGGACGAAAGAAGTAAATTGGAATAAACTGTTAGCAAAAATCCTTTCTTCAGTAGATTCTTTTTTAATTCAAGTCATTAACCTACATGGATTACAAGTGCAATTCTACTGTGTGTATGTGTGCGTGCACACATGCATGCACTTTCTTTTTTTATGCACGTCTGTATATGCAAGTCCATATGAAACAAGCAATGGGCATTATACATGCAATTAAAATTTCTTAATTTTTTACATCTGCAGAGATAAATCTAAAAGGATTGTTGGGGGGGCAATTTCATATAAACATCCAACAATACTTCTATAAAAGATACAAAAACATATCCGCAGGCAGCTCATTTTTTTTTTTTCAAGTGCAGTAATGTCTTCCGGGGTGAGCATTAACAAGGAAATAACAGACCTACAAATGGTGAGGAGGACTGTCCTTTGGGGGTGCTGGGCCTTACCCCCTCTGCAGTCTGTTCTTTCCTAACACACAACCTGTCCGGTATCACTGCTTGCTTATTATACTACGTAGCAGGCTAGCTATACTGGATGAAACAAGACAAATTATACTACTTCTACAGCAGGAGGAAAGACTGCCATGACATACTAGACATTTCTGCTACACAATTTCCATACAAAGTACAGCTACTAGAATTAGGTTTATACCTTAAAAGGTGCATACTTAACGGGCACAAATATATATGACAGTGGATATTCCACTTTCTTCGCTCTCACCAATGTAGCAATAACTGTGAATGTATATTTATATCTCAAAGATTTGTTAGCTCCTACAAAAGTAGCTTTTATGAAAAAAATGTGTCTGATATTTACATACACAAATATTTTCTTTCTTTAAATGCTGATCATTTGAATGGATTTGTTCTCATTCTAACAGCAGCCCTCTGAACAGAGGTGTATACATTTTCCCACATCTCCAGCTCTGTCTGAAGCCACAATGATTCTACAACCACAGCTTCTCAGAGGCATGCCAAAGCTGCTGCCCAGATAATGCATCCACAGGCTGTCTACTGATAGGGACATCATACAGAAAGTAGGGGAATATCCAGTTACTACTTTCAGCAGAGGTAAAAATATGAAAAACTTAATAGAGAAGCAGACAATGCGCCCACATAGGAATGCAGGGATGTATCGCTGTGAAATGTGTAACCAATGTAAATATGTTGGAATAGGATAGAGATTCAGAATTAGGGACAGGAACTACTCAGTTAAGAGCAAATATAACTAACTCGAAATCTATTGTATATCTGGCCCAGTGTCAGTTATGTCCACCTTTTTACATTGGAAAAACGGACCACAGGTTACGTGATAGAATATATGAGCATGTATATGCTATAAACAAACAAGATAATGCCCTGGCTAGGTACTGTGTGGAATACCCCAACCACACATTTAAATTTAGAGTTACTGAGCACATTTTGACACATGAAAATGGAAGATGTGGTCCTACAAGTTTGTTTTTAGAAAAACTTGAACTGTTATGGCAGTTTAGATTAGACTCTTAACAATTGAGGTTAGGGTAAAAATGGGTTAACAAATGCAAGTAATTTACTTTTACTTAATGGTTTGGAAGCCATGTGACTTGTTTTAAAGGATTTATAAGGAAGATTTTTAATCGAATTAATTGTATCTGATGACGTCTGGTTAGAATACCAGATGAAAAGCGCTTCATACATTCGACTGCTTTTTTATATTTTCTTGCTTGTCGTGACTTATTAAATTGAGTGAGTTTTAAGTAATATAGCATGCTGCCTGATCCATACTCTTTGTGGTTTCAAGTTTGTGAAGTTTTCTTTGTGGTACATACAAAAATAAACAGCTTTATAACCAGTTTCAATACTGACATGCTGAAGAATCTGAAGCACTCAGAGAAAACCCTTATGACAAAAACTGAAAGGACAGAAACTGAAATGCAACATACTAGAACAGCAATGGGGCCAGGGTTATAAACCAGATTAAAAACTTGAACCGTTTTGAGTACAACATTATGCTCCTTGCTGTGCTACATTCTTCAAGGGTCTGGAGAACCAGGCAAAGCTCTAATAAAAACAACTTCTCATTCATTCTCTAAAATACACAATTCCCAATCATGGGAGAACTTTAGCCATTACATCAGTTTTTCTTGACCCAGATGTCAGGTACCCCCCTAATGGAAAGCAATTAAATATAAAAGTACAAAGATATACCTCCAACAAAAATGAAAATACACCAAAAGTGATTTTAAGCATAGCAAAGGAAAACAGAGGTATAATCAAAAGAAGTTAGGGTGGTGAAGGGAGGGTAACCAGGACTGGAACAGTGAATACACTCGAACATCTAAATTTATGGTAAGTGTACACAACTGTACTATGTTCTTTGTGTTTCACTGTTGCAGTCATTACATTTGGGTAGAATCCCAAATCTATGGATGGGAGGCTGGAGCTAAACTGCATTAGGGGCGGCTATAAGGCCCTGCAGAACTGCAGTGGCAAAGCCTGCCCTGGACTTATAGAGGCAAACGATAATGCTTTGTAAAAGTGTGAACAGAACTCCAAGTAGCAGCCTCTAGAATGTCTTTGGTTGGTACCCCTCTGAGAAAAACTGCTGATGTAGCTGCAGCCCTGGTAGAATGAGACCTAATGCCCTTGGGCACCGGTTTGCCATGGTATAAGTAGCAGAAACGAATGCAGTGGCTTATCCACTTTGAAATAGCCTTTCCCTCTGATCCTATAGCAAATGTCACTAGCAACTGCTCAGTTTTTCTTAGAGCTTTAGTCCTGCTAAAGCAGAATCTTAGTTGTCTGTGTACGTCCAAGGAATGCAAAATCCGCTCCCCCTTGTTCTGCAGATTTGGATAAAAAGTTGGCAGATGAATAGTTTGGTTAAGAGCCACACTGGAAACCACCTTAGGCATAAATGAAGGATTGGTCCTGAGGGACACCCTGTCTGGGTAAAATATGATAAACGGGCTCCACAGCCATGACGGCCTGTAACTCTCAGACCCTTCTTGCCAAAGTAATTGCCAGGAGCAGAGTTGTTTTCCATGATAAGAACTTTAGATCTGCAGTAGCAGTTGGTTTAAATGGAGGCAGAGTGAACTTTTCCAACACATAATTGAGGTCCCATGCAGGAACTGGTGATGATCTGGGAGGCCTTAAATTTCTGGCCCCTCTAAGATGCTCCTTTAGTAAAGGATGAGAAAAAATTGGTGGCTCTGTGTTGTAATGAGCCGAGATGGCAGAGGCATGGATTTTTATTGATGAAAATGAAAGGCCCTTGTCAAGCATCTCAGTCAAGTATTGTAAAATCTGAGGAATATTTGCCTCTGCTGTCAGTTCCTTGTGCTTTGTTCCAAGCACAGAATCTCTTCCATTTATCAGCATAAGATTTTCTAGTACTAGGCCTTCTGGCTTCCAAAATGACATCCATCACAGCTTCACTGAGATGTGTTTGAATAACTACATGATCAGCCATGCTGCCAGGTTCAGTGTTTGGAGCTGATTGTCCAGGATCTGATTGTTTTGCTGGGACAGTAAGTGAGGTATTTCAGGCAAGTACCAAGCTGGGAATTGAGACATATTCCTTAGGATTGGGTACCAGTACTGGCGGGGCCAGTCTGGGGCAATTAGTATCATCTTTGGTTTCTCTTGTCTGTCTTTTAGTAGGACCTTGGGAAGAAGAGGCAGAGGAGGAAAGCCGTTTTTCGAACAGAAGGACAGGGCGTCCATTTTCCATGCTTGTCTGTGATAAGTCCTTGTGCAGAATTTTTCCAGTTGATAATTCCGAGGAGAGGCAAAGAGGTCTATGTCTGGGCTCCCCCATTTCTTTATCATGCTGAAGACTTGTGGATCTAGTTTCCACTCGTGAGGGTCCATAAGGTTTCTGCTTAAATAGTCTGCCAGAGTATTTTGCTTTCCTGGCAGGAATTGAGCTTGAAGATGTACTTGGTAAGTCAATGCTGTGTCCCACAGTGCCATGGCTAGTCCGCAAAGGGGGTATATGAGTGCATGCCCCCCTGCTTGTTTATGTACCACATAACCGTGGTGTTGTCCATCTTTATCAGTAGTTGTCCTAGATGAAGTAAAGTCCTTGAAGGCTGTTAGGGCATTTTGAACAGCTAACATCTCCTTTTGGTTGATATGCAGATGCATATGTTTTGGGGTCCATATGCCCTGAATGCATCTTCCCACCAGGTGGGCCCCCCATGCATAATCTGATGCGTCTGTTAAGGTTTGGCTGGCAGGGGGGAAAGCCCGTCCCATGTTTTGGTGACATGCCTTTGCCCACCATAGAATCTCCTGTTATAGGCAGGGAATGAGGGGAATCGTTTCCAGACTGTGAGAATGTTGACTCCATAAACTTTTTAAGTACCACTGTAGTTTCCTCATATGCAGTCTTGCATATGAAATCAGTAGAATGCAGGATGCCATGAACCCCAAAGCCTGCAGAGTTTGTCTTGCAGATAACTGGGTTTTTGTTGCCATCAGTTTGAAGTAAGTAGTCAGTTGCCTTTGTTTGTCTGGCGTGAGGAAAGCCATCTGGGCAGTTATATTCAAGCTTGCACCTAGGAATGTTATCTTTTGAGGAGGGTACCAGTTGTGATTTCTTTTCATTTATTGTGTACCCTAGGCATGTTAGAAGCCTTTTCACAATGCCAGATGCTGAAGAAGAATGTCCTTGTTCTCTGGTTTGAATGAGACAGTCGTCCAAGTAAGGACAGATTTGTATACTTCTTTGTCTGCAAAATGCAATTACTGGTGCCAGGCACTTTGTAAAGACCCTGGGCGCAGTAGATAAGCCAAAGGGCAGTGTAGAGAATTGGTAATGCATAAAGCCAACCTTGAAATGGAGGTATCTTCTGCACGATTCCCTTAGTGGGATATACAGGTATGCCTCTTTTAGGTCTAATGTCACCAGCCAAGCGTTCTTGCCCAGCATGGGCAGAAACTGCTGCAAAGTTAGCATTTTGAATTTTGGAATGTCTAGGCATGTGTTGAAAAATGATAAATCCAGTATTGGGCGCCAGGCCTTGTCTTTTCTGGGTGCCAAGAACAGTCTGGAATAAAACCCTTGCCCTTTTTCCTGTTCTGGTACTGGCTAAATAGCCCACATATCCATGAGGGACGTAACTTGTTTCTGTGCCTCTGTCCATTGATTTTTTGGCAGATCTGGCCAACTGTTTACAATTGGCAGTGTGGAAGTGGAATCTGTATCCTTGAGATACTATGTTTAACACCCACTTGTCCTGGGTTACTAACTGCCAGACACAGGAAAGGACCAATTTTTTGTAGGCCAGTGTCTACTGAATCTTGGTAGCTGCACTTGTAAAAAGTCTTCTACAGTTTGCATAGACTTAGCTTTGTCTTCCATTTTCTTTAAAACCTCTTCTGCCTTAATACCAAACAAGAATGTCATGCTGTAAAGGTGCATCCAGCAATTTAGCTTTAACATGATCAGGCAAATTTTGCTCTTTTAGTCAGGCATGCCTCCTAATCATAGATCCAGTAACTGCGACCCTGCAGGAGGCCTCTAAGGAATCAAAACCACATTGCAAAGTATGCTTTCCAACTTGCTCTGCTGCATGCAATAATTCCTGCAATTCTTTACTTTCTGCACATTCAGAAATCATCATTTTCTGTTTCAGTAATCTCATAACATGTTGTTGATGCTTGAGCATATGAAACTGGCAGTTTAAGGACCTAATTGCCAAGGTTGCAGATGTATAAACCTTCTTTCCCCATCAATCCAGTGCCCTGGAATCTCTGTCAGAGGGGGTAGGATTTTTTGTTGTTGAGGCCTTAACACCTTTTGGACCCTGTGAAATAGTTTCAGGGTCAGCAGCAGGGTTTCTAAATAAAAATTTGTGAGTCAGGAATCCTGTAATATCAGTCTGGCTTGCTAGGAGCCAGAGGTAAGGAACCTGGAGTTGAGCTCGACTCCAAAAACACATCATCCACAATGTCTAAAACAGGAGGTATGGCTAAAGGCCTATGCTGAGGGAGAAGGAAATCCCTAAGCCTCTTTTTTGATTCTGAGAAATCTTGACTCTCCCAGTGAAAATGCTCCCTCAAACTAAGCAAGGTTTCTCCAAAGGAATAATCTTCAGGAGGAGATGCAGATGGGATAGATTCCTTTGCATCAGAATCCTCATAGGGTGGTATAGATAATTCCTGATCAGAAGAGGAATCAGAAGAAACAGAAACCTGATCTGAAGATTCATAATCAGTGTCTTGCCTAGGCCTCTTATCTGGAGGGGGTTGTGAAACCCTGATCAAGGTGATTAGCTCTTCAGCCATTTTGATCATCTGGCTTTTTGGGCATAGAGGCCTGTACACGTGGCTCATGCGTCATTTTTTTAGCTTTAGAAGTTGTTTTTGTCTTTGATTTTGAAACTGGCGTCAGTTTTATATAAAAATGTTGTGGCCTGAATAGACCCCCAGACGCTGGTGCCTGCTCAGCGGCTCCGGACCCAACTGAGGGAGAAACATCCACGGGTACAATACTTTGAGAATTTCGCGGCATGCCGGACTCCACATAGGTCTCGGTAGGGGCCTGCGACTTCAAAGTAGCGGGTATCAGGGGCTGCAAAAGCACCTCACTGAGTACCGGCAAACCGGCGACTGGCTTAGGAGAAGATTCGTCGTCTGTTTTGGACCTCAACGGTCTCTGTCTGTCCTTTTCATTGCGTTTTTTGTGTACTCCGGTAGTCTGATTGCTATCAGACGACATTTCAGGATAGTTAAATCTGTTTTTTAAAATATTTTGAGGCAAAGATATACAGACGCTTAATAGTGCATTGGCTAAATCTAGCACAAAACCGACAGCTAGGCACGTTATGATCAGGGCCTAGGCAAGGAATACAGTATAAATGGAAATCCTTATGAGGTATTTGCTTTGCACAAGTAATGCAATTAACTTTTACTGACATCGGTATGGAGCAAGAAAAAAGTTCCCCCAACGGGGTACTTAAACTTTAGTGAAGACTTTGGTTCTGAACAAATTCGAAAATTTCAGGAGTCTGCCGACCGGCACTTGCGAACTGCTTCGGGCACTGTGCAGCAAGAAAGACTCCAGAAGACATCTGTAAAATCCAGTCCGTAAACCATAATAAACCACTAAAACAGGTCCAGACAACATGGATATGCAATTTCCAAATGTCGGTGGCCACCTTGGTATAGAAGAGCATTCCGAGACAATGTAGCAATTGTATCATATTCTCAGACAATCATTTAATCCTTAAAGAAACTTAACATATGTGAACTTTCTTTGATGTGAAGACCTCACTTACAAAGTTAAGAATACACACACTACATCCTCCAAACATACAGCTCACCACACATACAGAACATCTTAACCAATCCGCAAAAACCTCCTAAGCCTGCAAATGGCAATGCCTATCCTCAGCAATCTCTAAAGCACATAACAGCAACAAAGACCGCACATAAGCCTACACCCAATGGTCCCCCCCAAGATCGAAGTGCATAAGGCAAGTAAACACTACCTAGGACTCTTGTCATACGGGATTCCACTGTAAAACACAAGTGGCCCCATCACCAGTCTAGACTGCTGAGAGGGATGACTGCAATTAGGCGTACAGAGATTATACTAAAGAGGGGGCTGGAATTTACTGGAGGAAGCTGGCAAAGCAACCAAGGTATTGGGAACAAATAGAGAACAAATAGAGAAGGAAAGGTAAAAGAAAGGGAAAAGGCTGAGAAGACATTTGGATTGCAGGCTACTGAGTGTCTTCCTTATCAGTGATTGCTACAGTACAGACAAAGAGAAAGGGATAAGGGAATCCTAAATGAAAGACCTGCACTGGTTGAGTTTTTAATTGCAACCATTTTAGAAGTTGTTGTTAAAAAAAGGATAATTAGTAGGGCATAAAAATACTGCACGGTAACTGTAGGAATCAATCAGAAGTGGTCAAAAAGACTGGGAAGAGACATTACATATGCAATTTACAAAGAAACAATGGGAAGACATATGTATGACTCCCAAATATACAACAAAATCTAAAAGATTTTAGGATTTTTGCCTGGAAGTATTTGCATAGGTACATTTGTACCTCAAGCAAACTCCAAAGAATTTTTCCTCAGGTAGACTGCAAATGTTGGAGGCATGATGAAGAAGAGGTAACTGGTAACATATGTTTGAGGAAGTCAACGAGTTGGCACATTAAAACTTCCCTAGAGAGTACTCGGTCAGAAATACTGGGCGAGCAAATGAGTGTACCTAAGGAAATGATTTTTCTAAGTTGGGATAATGACCTAAATTGCTTAGACACATTAAAGCCTTGTTAAGTTCAATTCTGTTGGCTACCAAAAAAGCAACAACTAGAAAATGGAAACCAAAATTTAAACCAACTATACTTGAAGTAGTGAATACTGTTAACAGAGATAAAAGAATAGGATGCAAGACGTTTAGAAAAGGGTAGTAGTAAATTACATAAAAAAAGAATTGTGGCAGCAGTACATGCAGAAAAAATGTTTTGGAAGAAGAATGAGGTTTAACAGAAGGCAGGCACTTAATATGTTAATATAACATTCCTTAGAATAGATGAAATATAAAAATATATGTGATGTACAATGCTTGTAAATGTGAACTTGTTAATATGGTTTGGTTACTTTTGTATAAATGTAAATTTGCCTATTTCACAAGTGATAGTTTAATAAAGTTAGATTAAAAATCACCAGGCTAGATAAGGGGGAAGATAATGGTCAGCTGTTTATCTACAGCCAGGATTCGCAACATCACACATGTGCTCAAGTCACTGCACCACAGGTACAAATATGATTCTATTACAGTCCATGTGGGTGTAAAATGACCGGAGCTGTGCCTCACTGGACTGTATGGAAAGTAACATCTTTCTGAATATCTGTCACGGGCAGGTACTTAACCTTGCATCGAGCAACATTCTACCTTCACCAAGAATGATGTCACATTAAGAAGAAAAAAATGATTTTACCAACTGGCTAATTTCTTGGTGTCATTTCTGGTGGGATTTATCTGTCAGCATGGGTGGATATGGTTAACAGACCACATTGTTTTGCTAGGGATGATCTGCACCTATCCCCAACCCCCCACATACACTGGTTTTCACATATTGGCATATTGGGATAAAACTTTATCCATCCTATTTAGAGCCTTTGTAGGCATCAAAATGGCAAACCTTCCAACAGAAAAAAAGCAACCTTAAAGTGTTCCTGTTCAATGCTAGGAGCCTCAACAAGAACCTCCCCACCTTACAAGCTCTCCTCACTCTGGAGGACATAAACATTTGTACTGTTACACAAACCTGGTTTAAAGCCACAGAAAGGTCTCTGGCAGTGCAAAGCTACAGTGCCTTCCACATATTTAGACCACAAGCAGCACACACAGGGTCTGAAGATGGAGGTGTCTTGATCTACATCAGTATCTCCAGGTTAGTTAAACAAAATGATGCCCTGGAGTTTATCTGTGATAACTTGCACATGGATGAAGTCTCTTACCATATCCTGGCTAACTATAAGTTCACCTGCCCCAGGAATCTCCTAACTCATACCTAGACCTACTAGACACACATCATCCAACTAAATAATCTATTCATGGGGGACTTTATAGAAAGGGGAAACCTATACTGCTCCAAACTCACAGGCACATTTCCTGGATTTTATTTACACAAATACCCTGGGACCAGATAGTGTGTGCTCCAACCACAGGTTCAAACATACTAGATCTAGTACCACCAATATAGAGTAGCGTTGCAACGCTAAGAAGTGAGCCACTAGTTAGGGATCTGGAAATCAACACGCAGCCAAGATAGTAAGAAATTAATTCTATATAGTCCAACTTATAAGTAAGGTTATGATATCCAGGTCCAAGGATGTTATACCTCAACTTTACTCAGCCCTTATCAGACCCATCAGAGTACAATTACCCCTTCGGCAAGTACCTGACCAGGCATATGCAACAGCTGGAACATCCATAGAGGTTCCTCACCAGGAGAGCTCAGTTATTAATACACTGTCCTACACAGATCTCCTTCGGGCCATCTCTCTATACTTGGGTCTCCTACAGGTTACTGAGAGATGATCTATGTCTGGCATACAAGGCATCCTCATATCCAGCCCTGATGGATCTTTTAAACATCCACAAAACAAATGGTTCCAAGAATTTAAACTGACTGAAACATAAATAACTCATGCTGGCGAGACTGTTGTGAGTCTTAAAAGATCCCGGTGCTATGGAATAAACTCACCATGCATGTGAAGCAGAGTTCATCCCTAACCCTATTCAAATGTAACTTTGACCACTGGATGGGAAAATTGTAAATTCATCCCTGATCTGGCCCCCAAGCCTGTAACAGACAGAAGCAGACAGCAAGTAAAATATTACCAAGCTATCATCATCATCAGCAGCAGCTTTTTTTTCCCACTTTTTCTACATGGGGTTGGGGTATCATGGTAACTGTCGCCAACTCTCTCAATTCAGTGCCACACTCCTGCCCGACTGCCACAGATCTTTCACACAATCCATCCACTTCTTTGCTGGACGCCCTCGCTTCCTCTTACCTTCTTCCTGTCTGTCCCAAATCTTCCTCACCAGATTGTCTTCTGCTTTTCTGCATGTGTCCAAACCACCGTAATCTGTTCTCTTAACTTTTCTGCAACTGGAGCTTTATTTCGATCACCTCTAGCTTCTTCAACTGCTCTGCCTTTACTGCCCTGGTTTCTGTACCTTACAGTAGTACTGGTTGCACCACTGTCTTGTACACCTTACTTTTCAGTGTCTTTGCCATTCTTCTGTCATAGACTACACCTGACACACTATGCAAGTCGGCTGCAGCCCCTCTGATTCTAGGTTTGACCTCTTCTTTCAGGCTTCCCTTCTCAACCACCCCTCCCAGATACTTGAAGCTGTTTACCTGTTCCACTATCTTCCCTTCTCTCTCTATTCTCAGGTTCTTCTGATTTCTCCAATTTGCTGCCATTACCACCATCGTATCTGTACTTTCATCCCATGTGCCTTAGCTTTACATTCCATTCTCCTATCCTTTGCTGAAGTTCTAGCTCAGAGTCCGTCTTGTAATGCCACATAGTCTGTCCCCTCTGACCTGCTTGCTAATGTAGTCCATCAGCAGTACGAACAGTAGTGGCAAGCTAACATACTCCCCCCACAAAGCCCTTAGCCACCTCCAACATACCCCCTTCTAATAAACACCCAAGGTACATGGGGACACAACTGGGTTGCATGTCCAGGCATATGAAGGCCCTGGTGGTTGTTAGACTAGTATATATCTATGAACACACATGCACAGATATTCACACCATTTGGAGATTCACTAACTTAACTACATGTTTTTGGGATGTAGGAGTAAATGGATATACCTACCAAAAAATCATGCAGACACAGGAGAAGACAAGCAGATGATGCAGATAAATGAGTCCATCCAAGACCCAAACAGGAGAACAATGAGCTATTACACTAAGTATGCTACCTTTTCCTGGTCTCTTTCTGTATGGCTTCTGGAGCAGATCATGCACCACTGTTGTTGCTCCACTGAGCTGCCTTTACCCAACACTTCGGAAAAGCTTCCAAAGTGTCACTCTCCCTAAAAGTCCTTCATAAATAAATATTCATTTTAGTACTTTTGGATTCTATCCTGCATATATTCCAGCATCTGTTTTTAATTTTTGTTTGCACACTTCTGCCCTGTGGCTGATAGTTTAGACTTTTGTAATAACCTTATTCCCCTATGGGTTTGTTCTCCTTAGTCTTCTCCCTGAAAAGAAAAACCTTTTCTCTAGACTGCCCCCCCCCCATGCAGCATTCTACACTTTGAAAAGCTGGTGAAACTGCAACCCCTACGACTATGCCACAAGCTTCCTTAGTTACCTTGAAAGTCCTGCTCTCCCCATCTGATACTATACTCCTAGACCTTTTGCCACAAGCAAAAACCCCGATCCAGTTTCTCATGTCCTGTTTTGAGGTCTGAGATGAACAAATTAAAATGCTGGACCCAGAACTGAACCCTGTGAGTCACCATAATCTTTTCTATACTCAAACAGCCTCCTCCCAAACTACAACACTTTTGTACTTATGAAACAACTTCCCCCTCTTATCACAATTTAATAATGACATCTACCTCTCTCATCTATGCAAGAAACCCACAGTGTGAATTAGTCTGGATCTTACTAGCACTTCTAAACATATCTTCTCCTAGTGTGTCAGTTCTGTACTTCCAACTTCCTTGCTGCTTTTCCTGCTTATGTTTAAGTAATCTGGTATGCCTGCCTCAGATCCCTTTCTTTAGCTAATATTTCTTCCTGTTCGGCTGTGTACTTCTTTCCGGTCTGCCACTCGGATGCATGCCTTTACAATGACTAACATACACAGGCTTTGTTCTTTCATCCATTCTTGCCTACATTTTATCAATCTTGCTACATCTTTGTGCCATCAGCAAAAAAAAAAGTACATCTTTCCTTTCTCAGATATTCTGCAATGCCACACGTACAGACGCTGAACAGAAGCAGCCCTTTCACTGACCCTTGGTACACCACCACTGTGGTCCAAATTATTTCCTTCCAAGGTCTACTGTTTAATCAGTGCAGCCTCAATACACCACCACAAGACTAATGACCAATTTCCAAGGCTGTCCCTCTTTATTCACTAACCTTTGATCTATATTTAAAAAAAAAAAAAAAAAAGCCTAGCCGAAGTCCAGGGGGATTCAAGAAGCAGAGACAAGCTTACATTCTTGCCTTTCAGTTAGTCCTCATATTACAGTAATATGTACAAGATGAAGATGCTTTATTTGCAAAAACACGAGACTGGAACACTACTTGGCCATCGCATGGTCTTAACATTATATATACATATGCTTTAGATATGCTTTTTGAAGATGCTTTATTTGCAAAAACACGAGACTGGAACACTACTTGGCCATCGCATGGTCTTAACATTATATATACATAGTGTCAGTCTCTTTACACAAATGTAAGCAAGCCACAGCTTCTTTCAAGTACCTTGGTATACCTAGTAGAACCTTTTTTTTTTTTTTTGCAAGTCGATTAAAACATGGTCCTGTACCACACAGTCTTCTACACATTCCCATAAGCTTTTCTTCAGCATAAACTATGATTTTCCAACAAATTATACCAATCTCACATTCCAAATCTTTGGTTCCCACATTTCTTAATAGAATCACATCTGCCATCTTCTCCGGTACAATACCCTCCCCACCAATTTTTCTGTCTGTTAAAGTGGGATTAATAGAGGACCTCACACTGATTCAATAATTCCTGGGCGACTCCCATCACGGATCTGTTGTTAATACATTCTGAAGAACTTTCAGTATCTTGCCTTTCATGAAAAAATTGGAAATCAACACACTCCAAGCCGGTCGCTTCTATTGCTTTCTGTCTTCTCGTGTTTCCTTTAACTTCAAGCTTTCTCAAAACATTTGCTGCCATCTCTTCTGAGGACCCAAAGTGCTTTTTGCCTCTTCTTTCTGAAGTTCATACTTACAGAAGATTCACTTTTGCCAGCTCCAGCTGTGTACAGGAATAAATTAAAGCACTGATCGTAAAGGTCCAGTTGCAGACTCAGCCTGGGTTGCCTGGCACAACAGCAGAAAAACATGGAGTATACAATAATAATCATTGAAAGACAGGAGGTTTCGGTATGTACATACTCTAGTACATCACTCGAGCTACAAGGTTGACATTACATATTATACTGAAGTAAACCAAACAGGCTGTTGCATCTGAACTAAGCTAAAGCAGTAACATATGCCCACAAGAAAATAATCGCAGGTTAAGGTTGAGTCGGAGCAAAAGGGGGGTAAAGTGCAGCATTAAAATTTTGGTTACGTGATATGAACATTATGGCACTTCCATCTTCTTTAAGCTGGAATTGTTTGAACTTGGGTATGAATTTTGAGTAGCTGGATATTTCCTTTAGGCTTGATGGGAGGTATTGCTACTGTTTAGGTGCAAGCACAGAGAAATGCGGAGCAATACAGCATAGAAGCATAAAATATAGGGCCTGAGCAGGTTTCTGAGGTTTTAACAGGGGGCAATTGTGAGTAATCACTCAGTGAGTGGTGACGGGGGCCCTGATGGGGTAGTTGAAAAGGCAGTGAGCCCAGGAGGAGGTTTGTGCTCCCCATGTGACACATTCCTCTGCTCAGTGCACATCCTGTGCTGCAAAATAGGCAACTTCCACACTCAAGTGAAAGGCTTGTACTAAAATGAACTGAAATTCAATATTTCTTGCTGAACAGAAAGCTTACTGGATTATGGCCCACATGGACCAGAGTAAGATCATCAGCTTGGGTGCCTATAAGAGCTGGGTGGGGAAGATGGAAGTGAGCAACTACTGCTGGGTCACCCATCATGGGATGAATTAGGTGGCCCTGGACTGCCAATGTGATGACACCCAGAGTGCACACTAGGTGTTGCATCCATGCAGCATTAGCCTAAAAACATGTGCTGCCACTATGCATATGCATGTAGCCAAGTCAGCTTAAGGAGGCATGCTATCTGCACCAAGCAACAGAAGCAGAGATCGACCCACTTCAGGAAGGAAGCACTACACTAAGGAAGGGGTAGAAAATATGGCAAGACCAAACTGATCTGCCCCCCCACCACTTGACTCTTGCAACTGGGGAACAGATGGGCTACCTGGGCAGGAATGACTGGACTGTAATTCTCTTATCTAGCACAGGAATGCCAGTCTCTCAACCCATACAATAAATGGGCATACTGGGCCCAGAGGAACACCAAGGGCTGGTTGTCTGGAGGAGGAAGAAACAAAAACGCAATACTGTTACCCCCAAACTACCAAACTCAGGCCAGTTTAGTTGAAGTTTTCTAAGGCCCGGTCCCATTTTGTCAAAGCCTACCTTCCCTTAAGACCAGAGTACTCCATATACCAAGTGGCACTTGTAATCTCTTCTCTTTTAGGTAGTTTGTTTCTATGCTTGCAGTGGCATGCTTCCTCTCACACATGCAAAGTGTCTCTAAAAATGCTTGGGAGGACTGTGCATTCTAAATGGGCCTACAGTTCCAGACAGCTGCTCAAACCAGACTCCACCTATAAGAACATATTGTGTACTCTTGCTGGTTGCTTGCACAAATTACTGCTACAGTTCTATACAGTAGTGACAACTGACTGGTAGTAAGAATGCTATTCAAGATTTGCTCAAAGGCCAACTGACATGGTGAACATTCGTCTATCTGTTATATTCTATTTCAAGGAGCCCTCTGCAGAGGGTATAAAGCTCAAGTAGGATCCCAATTAGTATCCTTAAACATTTCAAAATGGACAGAAGCCAGAAAAGCATAAGGTGGCTTTCAGAACAGCACATTAACCTAAAAAGATCATTCAGGACTTCCAATTCCTGCAGAGAATGTGGACTACAGTACTTAATGCCTCCAAGCCCCATGTAAAAACTGGCACCGATATCCAAAACTACACCAAAGCATATACGAGCATGGAATCCGGAATACCTGACAGGACTAAATCTTTTACAAGGAAGAGTAAACCTGTCTGGTGGACACCTGCAATAAATAAACATTATAAGAAAAGGAAAAAATTGCTGTCCAAGACCAAGGAGGAGCAGATGCCCAATTGGAAGCAATATCTCCTTAGCCTGAACAAGCAAATAAGAGCACTAGTGAAATCCTTCAAAGCAAACTGAGTCCAAATTGGCCGCATCTACTACTATGTTCGCAACCTCAAAGGAAGTACCCAGATCCGTTCAGAACGGGTGCTCAAGGACACCACATACACGTCATAGATATAGCAAACTCAATGGCTGACAGATTCAGCAAAAAAAAAAAACTTTACCCTTCTGTCCCCCATCAGTAAATCAGGACTTCCCCAGTACCTGCCCCCTTCCCCTTATATCTAGGAAACAGGTCATCACTGTTCTCAGAAAGGCAGAAAAATACAACCTCCATGGGCCTGATAACATCCCAGGCTGCATCCTATGTGAACTAGAGCAGGAAAGTACAGTTTTGTACCTACCATAAATGTAGATGTTCGAGTGCTCATACAGCTGCAGTCATTACAGTCATTACAGATGGGTTATCCTGCCGTCAGGCGGGTCCCCGGTCGGCCGAATTCCAAAGTCTAGGTCCGGCATTGGTTGTCGTCGCTTCTTCCCTGACGTCAGTGCGGCAGGGGTATAAAAGAGGCAGCCGACGCCATTTTCTTCAGTTTTTGTTGCCCCAGATGTCAGGTGCCCCCAGAAGGAAGCAAAACATAAAATTATGCAAACATGCAATGTAGATAAATCAAAAAACAGTAGTTGCAAGCAAATATACCATAAAAGAATACCCCAAATAGGTTGTATGATAAAGGTGTTTGTCATAAGGCCTGTCCTAACAGGGGATGGAGGGGGGGGGTAACCTGGACTGCAGCTGTATGAGCACTCTAACATCTACATTTATGGTAGGTACAAAACTGTACTATGTTCATCGTGCATACAACTGCAGTCATTACAGATGGGTAGAATCCCAAAGCTATGTAAAAGTGGTAGGCACTAAGTGGAACTAGGAGGGGCGAGGATGCCCTGCAGGATTGCTGTGGCAAAGCCCGCTCTAGATTTTGAGTATAGTGGAAGGTGGTAGTGCTTGGAGAAAGTGTGCACTGAACTCCAAGTAGCTGCTTCCAAAATGTCCTTGGTAGGGACCCCCCTGAGGAAAGCTGCAGAGGTAGCTGTGGCCCTGGTGGAGTGGGATCGGATGTATATAGGCACAGATTTTCCATGAAATGAAAAACAAAAGCGTATGCAGTGGGCTATCCATTTTGAAATTGTCTGTTTGGAAATGGCCTTTCCTTGAGCACCTGTAGCATAGGACACAAAGAGCTGCTCAGATTTCCTGAATGGCTTTGTTCTGTCCAAGTAATAACAAAGTTTCCATGAAATGAAAAACAAAAGCGTATGCAGTGGGCTATCCATTTTGAAATTGTCTGTTTGGAAATGGCCTTTCCTTGAGCACCTGTAGCATAGGACACAAAGAGCTGCTCAGATTTCCTGAATGGCTTTGTTCTGTCCAAGTAATAACAAAGTTGTCTGTGAATGTCCAAGGAATGTAGTAGTCTCTCCCCTTTGTTCTGTGGATTTGGATAAAAGGTAGGTAAGTGGATAGTCTGATTCAAAGCTACACTGGATACTACCTTTGACATGAAGGTAGGGTTGGTTCATAAGGAAACTCTGTCTTCATGGAAAATGATGAATGGTTGCACAGCCATGAGGGCCTGTAGTTCCGAAACCCTGCGTGCTGAGGTGATAGCCGGAAGGAAGGCTGTTTTCCATGACAAGTATTGTAGCTCTGTTGAAGAAGCCGGCTCAAAGGGAGGCAGGGTCAGCTTTTCCAATACGAAGTTGAGGTCCCAAAGCTGGGACTGGTGGTTTCCTTGGGGGTTTTATATTTTTTTGCCCCTCTGAGGAACTGCCTTAATAGAGGATGTGAGAATAAAGGAGGATCTGTGTTGTATTGTGCAGAAATGGCTGAAGCGTGGATCTTGATGAGAAGGAAAGGCCACTGTTTAACATCTCAGCTAGGTACTGTAAAATTTGAGGTATATTTATTACCCAAGGATTCTGGCCCTTTTCTTGATTCCAGGAACAAAATCGTTTCCATTTGGCGGAGTAGGCTTTTCTAGTAGAGGGTCTTCTGGCCTCCAAGATGACATCCTGCACCCCCTTGGAGGAGAGAGTCTGTTGGGAAATTAAGGTATTCTCCATGCAGCTAGATTTAGGGTTTTGAGCTGGCTGTGAAGGGTTTTGTAGTTGTGCTGGGACAACAGAAGAGGGACTAGAGGTAGGATCCATGGTGGGAAGTGTGTCAGGCTCTTTAGGAGAGGATACCAGTGTTGTCGTGGTCAGTCTGGAGCAATGAGAATCATTTGTGGCCTCTCTGCTCTGGCTTTTAATAGAACTTTGGTCAGTAGAGGAAGAGGCGGGAAGGCATAGACTGTCAATGTTGTCCAATTGAAAGAGAGTGCGTCCACTTTCCAGGCCTGTGGATGATAGGTCCTTGAACAAAATTTTTTCAACTGGTAATTTCTTTGGGTAGCAAATAGATCTGTGTCTGGCTGTCCCCATGCCTGAGTTATCTTTGAGAAAACTTGAGGATGCAACTTCCATTCGTGTGGGTCTGTCCTATTTCTGCTTAAGTTGTCTGCCAGTGTGTTTTCCTTCCCTGGCAGGAATTGTGCCTGTAGTTGAATTTGCAATTCCAGTGCTGTGTTCCATAGGGTCATGGCTTGCCTGCACAGGGGGGTATGAATGAGTTCCCCCCTGTTTGTTTATGTACCACATGACCGTGGTGTTGTCTGTCCTTATCAATAGCTGGCCTGGAAGCAGTAGGTCTTTGAAGGTCATAAGAGCATTTTGCACGGCTAGCATCTCTCCTTTTGGTTGATGTGTAGGTGCTTCTCTTTTTGGGACCATTTTCCCTGAATGCACTGATCTGCCATGTGTGCTCCCCAGGCGTAGTCTGAGGCGTCCTTTGTGATGATTTCAATTGCTTGAGGTACACAGAAAGGGAGACCTGTGTTTCTTTGGCATGCTTGAGCCCACCAAAAAAATTCCTTTTGAAGGCATGGAATGAGTGGTATAATTGTTTCCAAGCTGTGGCTGTGTTGAGACCATAAGTTTTTTAGGTACCATTGTAGTTTCCCCATATGCAGCTTTGCACATGGTATTAGTAGGATGCAAGATGCCATGAATCCCAGAGCCTGCAGGACTTTCCTTGCAGTTAGCCTGGTGAAAGTTGCCATTTTGTTGAAGTATTGAGACAGTTGCCCTTGTTTGTCTGGCGTGAGGTAGGCCATCTGGGTGGTTGTATTTAAGCTGGCACCCAGGAAAATAATCTGTTGAGAAGGTATTAGTTTTGATTTCCTTTTGTTCACTGTGCATCCCAGGTAGTTTAACAGTTTTATTACAAACGCCAGATGCTGCAATAGAATGACCTTGCTGTCCGCTTGGATCAGGCAGTCGTCCAGATATGGGTAGATTTGTATTCCTTGTTGTCTGCAGAAGGCAATTACTGATGCCAGGCATTTCGTAAACACTCTGGACGCAGTAGATAAGACAAAAGGCAATGCAGAGAATTGGTAATGGGATGAACCTGCAAGAAATCTGAGGTATCTTCTGCAATCTTGTCTGATAGGGACATGCAGGTATGCCTCCTTGAGGTCCAATGTTACCAGCCAAGACTCCTTGCCCAGCATAGGAAGAAGCTGCTGTAATGTGAGCATCTTGAATTTTGGCACCTGTAGATATGCGTTTAGGATGGATAGGTCTAAGATGGGTCTCCAATCTGTCTTTCCTTGATACCAGGAATAGTCTGGAATAAAAACCTTGACCTTGTTCTTTTGCAGGTACCTCTTGAATCGCTTTCATATCCATGAGCGGAAATTTGTCTTTGTGCCTCTGCCCTTTGATTTTGTGGCAGGTTTGGCATGCTTCTCATTTTTGGAAGGGTGTGAAAGTGGAACCTGTAGCCTCTGTCTATAATGTCCAGAAATAGTTTCTGGGTCAGCAGAATGGTTTTTATAAAGGAACTGGTGAGAATCAGGAACCCTGTAATACCGGTCTGGTTTAACAGGGGCTGGAGGTAAAGAATCTGGATTAAGGCTGGCTTCTGCGTACACATCATCCAAAATATCTAAAACAGGAGGGATAGCCAGGGGCCTATGCTGGGGGAGCAGTAAAAATTCCCTGAGCCTTTTCTTGGAATCTGAGTAATCTTGGCCTTCCCAGTGGAAGTGTTCCATCAATGTATGCAGGGTTTCCCCAAAAGAGTAGTCCTCAGGGGGGGAGACCGAGGGAATAGACTCCTCAGCATCAGAGTCTTTGAATGGGGAATAGGCATAATCCTGGTCCTCAGAATGGTCTGAGGTAATAGAAGCCTGGTCTGAGGAAGGGTAGTCTTCCTCCAATCTGGGTCTTTTGTCAGAGGGGGGGTTGAGAACCCCTGATGAGAGTTATCAAATCCTCAGCCATTTTAAGCATCTGCTTTTTAGGCATGGGGCCTTGAGAGAAGGTCTGAGGACCCTGTTTTTTTAGTTTTCATGGCAGCTTTAGATTTAGTGAAGGATTTAATAGAGAAGGTGGAAGGCCTGAAGATGCCTTCAGAAATGGCAGGCCTGACTTTTCAGTTTCCCCGCCAAGAGTGGCATCGGTATCTGCAGTGGGAATGGAGACAGAGGAGCCTGCGACCTCGGGTACTGAAGTCACCGGTAAAATAGTTTCATCGGTAGTCAGGGGCTGCGTAGGCACCTCGCTGAGAACCGGCAGTCGGCCTAAGCGTGGTCTCAGTACTCGGTGCAGACCTCGGATGTCGGTCCTTATCTTTGCGTCTTTTGCTTAAAACTGGTGTCGGTGTATCTGATGACATGATATAATTAAATTTTTTGCCAAAATAATGAAGGGCGAACTCCACCCGGCGCTTAATAGTGCGCTTGTTGAACCTAGCACAAAAACGGCAGGCCGAGACATCGTGGTCTGGCCCTAAGCAAGGTATACAGAAAGAGTGGAAATCCTTATGCGGTATTTGCTTCCCACAAGAAATGCAATTATTAACTTTGACATCGGTCTGAGGCAAGAAAAGTTTCCCCAACGGGGTACTTAGCTTTAAAGAAGACTTCGGCTGAAATACTTTCGTAAATCTCAGGAGCTGGCCGACCGGCACTTGCGAACTGCTTCTGCTTCGGGCACCGCGCGGCAAGAAAGACTGGAGAAAATGGCATCGGCTGCCTCTTTTATACCCCTGCCGCACTGACGTCAGGGAAGAAGCGACGACAACTGAAGCCGGACCTAGACTTGGAATTCGGCTGACCGAGGACCTGCCTGACGGCAGGATAACCCATCTGTAATGACTGTAATGACTGCAGCTGTATGCACGATGAACATCTTGCAGCACCATTAGGCACCCTATTCAACTAAAGCCTGAGTACTGGCTTCATCCCAGCTGAGTGGAGGACAGCCACTGTCATCCCTTTACACAAAGGTGGAGTGTCCACTGATCTGGGGAATTATAGACCCATCAGCCTAATTAACCTGATCTGCAAGGCCATGGAATGGATTACCATGGATCTCATTAACAAGGACAATGGCAACCTCCAAACACTTGATCCCTCACAGTTTGGCTTTGTCAAGGGGAGATTATGTCTGCTAAAGTTTGTTGACTTCTTTGAAACGGTCACCAAAGACATGGATGAAGGGAAGACTGTGCACACCACCTACCTTGACCAGCCCAAAGTCTTTGACATTATTCCCCACTCGGGCATAACAGATAAACTCTCTCAACTAGGCATCAATCCATACGTTACCACATGGGTAGCAAACTGGCTCACTGATGGAACCCACATAGTCAAAATAGGGGAAGCCTCCTCAAGCAGCAGACCCGTAACAAGCATCATACCCCAGGGTTCGGTCTTGGGGCTCTTGTTATTTGGGATATATTTATCTGAGGTGCAGGACAAAACCAGTGGGCTATGGCTGACCAAGTCTGCAGATGACTGCAAGCTGGGTGCTGTTATCAATTCCCCTAGTGATGTGGACATCCTCCAACAGGGTCTCACTCAGACAAATGACTGGTGCCAGAAACATGGCCTCAAGCTGAATACCAAAAAAATGCATCATCCCCTTTGGGGAAATACTGCATGGACCTTCACTGCTACATTAGGGGGTTAGCAGAAACACAAGAAAGGCATAAATAAATTCTTGTTTCCATTTACAGACAACACATCTACTGTTCTCTCTGACCAGCTGACAGAAAAATATTCTACCACACTGCAGAGAGGTACACTTTCAGAAACTGCTTTCTGTACGATGTTAAGTATTCTGGAATATGGACTACCACCTAATAAACAGTGTGAAGAGTAGACCACTCCCACATCATTATCAGTTTCCTGCAGAGGGGAATATGGTAAGCCCAGTTCTGCTTGTTCGGGCATTATGCTACCAATAGTCAGCCTGAATCTGCTAACAAAGTCTATGCTACAACAGCCATAAATGTTGTGTGGGGAAATTTCACCACTGAATCCCACTGACATTAAACCAGATCAGGTTGCAATCACCGTTAGGGCCCACTTCAGGAAAGTGGGGAATAAATGCACAGTATCCTAAAGAACGCAATGATCTGCGACAAACAGCTGATAACAGAAGGAAAGATGGTGTCGTTACTGATAGCAAACAGCTCACAACAAGACTGCAAGATATGTGGAGACGGATGTAGGGCATCTAAACATACTGCCACTGTCATAAATCCTGGAAAGCAAAACTAATCACGCATAAGCCTTCTAATATGGTGTGACTTCAGTTTTTTTTTCTCTCCTCCTGTATGTCAGCTGACCAAGCCAAAACCGCAGTCATCTACACCTTTTCACTCTCCTTCACAAGATGAAAGCATACCTGCAGTGTGTACAATATTCAAGCAGCACAAGGTTTGCTTAAGCCTCACCGTTGCCCACAAATCTACAAAGTCCAAAGGGGTGGACCGCTAATGCAGCTATAAGAGGGATTACTACCCACTTCTTAGAGTGACACTACATCTAAAAGTCATACCTCCCTTGTAGGGAGACATCCATCCACCTCTAGCTTCAGATGCCATGTAGCTGAAATAATATGTCCCTTAAGGGATCATCTGCATATATCACATGAGACTCCATTACAGGAGGTTTGAGGTATTAATAGTGACAACTCTAGACTGGCTACATTTTTCTTGCAGATACAGACACACAGACAGGCGCGCGCGCAGACAGGCACAGGCACACAGACAGGCATTAAATTAGCTTATGGTATTGTGTTTTAACCAACAGTGTATTTTTAAGTCATCAGAATTGAATTACAAACATACCACGTGCAATTTGAGCGTACTCTTAAAACTGTGCGACATCCTACATCGGACAAAAGCACTTAACTCATTAAAATTCTTTTCTTGGAATTTTCATTTCAGTCATTTTTTTCTGTTTTTTTTTTTTTTTTTTTGATGACTGACAAGGTGTGTATTTACTACATACCCCATCACAGAAATGGCTTACTCTCCAAGAAGTCTTAAGTGACCTCCTGTGAATAATCACCACAGATGCTGGACTCCTAAATGAAACATTCAAAATAGCCTAGAACAGCTCTTAGGAAACATTGCCTAGGACAGGATGCACTTCAAAACATTGCAACAAATTATGACAAACTTGTCCTCTGCAATACTGCACTGGACCCTACTGATGGACTCATGGTTGTCAGATGACAGAGGAAGGTCAGTTTCCCCAAGGCTTCCCCACAAGAACAGAAATGAGAACTAATGAACAAACAATTAAAGACTCAGTCATATTTAGCAGAACCCTTTGAGCAAGATCTCAAATACCTGATTAGCCAGATTAAATGAAATAACGTTATGAGATCGCATTGCTGGCAGTGGCTTGGCCACATACACACTGTTGATACTTTATCTTGTTTACTCAACTTTTTTTTTTTCTGTCCGCTTTATTTTCTTTGGTTTTTGATGCAAGGTTACATTTTTAAGCTTAAGTTATACTTCTTTGGAAAGTGCATTCTAACATGAAACAAAACTTACTTTTGGACAGTGCATAGATATAAAAACTAAACTATTGCCTGACTGAATGAATAAATGCATCTTTGGCACAGTGTGGTAGAGAAATAAATCTTCCTTCCAAAGCTGATACATGGCACACAAAGTATAAAGTTGGAGGTGCAAAATTCACAAAAAGGTTGACTGATGCAACAGCCGGTCTTGGACACACAAGGACAGAAATGTCAAGATGCCTGCAAGCACTGAAAATGGCATCAGTGAAGACAAATTTCCAAGGGCGAGGGGTAAACCAAGATTCTTACTCAGCCTACACTGTACAACTGTTAAGGCATTTATTGGAGACAGTCTACTTTAGAATGCCCTTCTGTGCAGTGTCTATTTGTGGAAGCCGCAATTATAATGAAGTGTTGTGAGAATGTACAGCTGTGAACAGTAGCTCTTCAAGTAGCCCAGTATTACAGTAGTTCTTACTACTAGGGCGTGGCTGCAGAAGGCTGGACTTCCACAGCTCAGCATTCTTCTCCCAACAGGCATGGCATCCACCCCTCACAGACATCAAGACATTCCCTGTATAAAGCTGATATCCACCCTTATTTCAGAGCTTTCTTGCTCAGGACGACAGGAGGGCATCTATACTAGGAGGTAATGTGCAAGGCCCTAAGATTCATAGCCACAAAGGGAGACCCCCCCTCAATACTTAGCTGAGGGTAGGAATGTAAAGAAAATAGTGCTCCCTATCCCTATTCAAACTTTAGCAGCCTTACTGCCTGAAATGGTAGGGGGAAGGTGTGACCACATAAAAATAAGGTAGCCTCACTTCAGCTCAGAAGTGATTTTTGAGGGGGGGGGGGCAGTACTGCCAACATCTACTATTAAGTTCTTACACAATTATGTGGTTTTCTTTTTCTATGACTACTGTAGTAAACGCTTACAACTGGGATGATTTCTAGAGAATACAGGAGTCTATTTTCTTTGTCTTGATCATCAGGGAAAACGAGAAACTGAACAGCTTGGCAATGGGAAACGTGATGACTACTTTAGCATAAAAGTGAATTTTTCATAGGATGATTCTGTCTTTGTGAAAGACTAGAAAGGGCTCTCTGAACAGGAGGGCCTGTAGCTCTGACACTTTACTGGCTGGTGTAACAGCCAGCAACAATTCAGGTTTCTATATTAGATATTAGAGAAAGGCTAGGACAGCAGGCTCAAATGGTGGCCCAGTCAATCCTTCTAGGATATAATTCAAGTCCCTGGTAAGATCTATTCCATTTCTGAATTATCTCAATTGCAAGACTTGTGGAAGTGTTTAACCAGTTTGGAGGCATGACAGCAGTGAGATCCATAATTAGGCAGGCTGTGGTGGGGAAAAGGTGTGCGTGCAGAGGCATAGACAGGTATTACAGAATATTCCAACTCCGTGGCATAAAGCTCTGGCTATGGAACTGGATCAAAGACTGGACACTGGAACAGTCATGCAAGGGAGAGTGAAAGTGAGTGGCTTACACCAGGTCACCCATCCTAGGAAACAGAAGGAGATGGTGGTCCCAGTCAGCTGATCATTCCAGTGCAACTGGAAGCCTGCAAGATCATAATGGCCAGGGTACGATCTTAGTGATACTAAACTGGTGCAGATCTCAGGAGAGTCAAAGTGTGTGGGAGCAGGCGTACACTATAGGAAGCAAAGTGCACACCACAAGTGTTGGATGACTCCAAGGTGATTTGGGTGCTCAAGCCAGTCATCGCTGATGGGTCTGAGTCACTCAAGAGAAAACTGCAATGACTGCCTGCATGACGGCACATGTCGCTGTCTCTTACCAAAAGTGAGGAGGCCAGATCTACAAAGAAGCCCGATGGCCTCAGGCACTGGGTAAAAAAGTGTTGCAGAATTAATGACATTGGTGCCCACTAGTGTCCAAACTCTTAAACTTCCTCCATTTGGATAAGCAGAGCTTCCTCCTGGCCAGCTTCATAGCCTCCTTGACTATGGTTAACATTCTTAGTAAACTGGTGCTTAAAGGAAAAAGGGGTCAAAGAGCTGTAGCATCTCCATAGTAGGGTACATTAGGGCCCTCTTGTAAGAGGTCTATCTGCAGAGGCAGCACCTGTGGTTTCACCTTGGACACCTGCCTCAGTAGGAGGAACCAGTGCTGCCTAGGCCAAAGGGTACTATTAAGAGCATACTTGGCCCCTCCTTCGTTACGTTTTGAACCACCCTTGTAAGTAGGAGTAGAGAGAATGCATTCTGAAACACAAATTTCCATCCAAAGGATAAGGCAACCACCGTCAAGCACCCATAATGACTTAAAAAGTAACAAGTGCATTCAGAAGCCATGTAGCTGAAATACTGGTATGTAATTAAGGGGCCAATTGCATATATCACACAGGCCTCCACTACAGGAGGGTTAAGGTATTACACAGTAAAGACTTTTGCTTGGCCAAATCTTTTTTGTGGTTTTCATTAAATGATTTCTCTAACCTTGTTACCCTTCGCCTGTTTCTCTGTAGACAAAGATTGTCATTTTCTTCATATTTTTTCTCTCCGTGGAGGGGAAGGGCTATCTATACAACTACAAGGTGGACTGCAATACCATTTCCTGTCCCCAGGGGTCCCACTGTGCCTTCTATCTCCTCTTCTTCTTCATTAGTTACACTCATTTTTTGTTGCCACATCATTTCATGCTGTTGTCCTACAAACTAACCCTGGTATGCACACCTCCTGGTCACGACCACTTTAGGCACCATGTGTTTTTATTTCAAAGCCAGTACACTCACAGCTCTTTGCCTGCAATGGGCATCAGTACTCATTACCTTCTAGTTTTCTTTTTCCTTGCTCTTTGTTGCCTTATCCATGCATCCATTACCCTTGCCTCTGCCCCCCCCCCCATTTACCCTGATCTTCAGAACTTGTCTCTGACATTAGAGATTACATCAATCACTATGTTTTGAAGAGAGAAGTCATGACTAACATTTTAACTTCACTGTACTCACTGTATAAATGCCTACTAATGAAACATAAAATGGCCACTTAAAATATTTTACTCCACTCTTAAAAAATGAAAGAAAAAAAAAACATGTAGTACATCAAGCCAATATACCAATTAATTTCTTTAAACTGCTTCCCATTCCAAATCCAGCCAGAGGTTTATTCTCTGAACCACCTGTGAGCAACCTAATCACAGCTATGCCACAGAGAAGTACCACTTCCAAAAATGCTGCAATACATGCTCTCCAAGTCCATAAAGAGTTCTCGATTTCCAGACAATCCCTCTTATAAAGGTAATGATACCATACAGTGCATAGGATTATTCCCAGTCTGGCTTTTCCAACCACTAAACAAGCAGGGAAATGCCTGGAGCCAGGACAGTATAAAGAAAATGAAGAAGCAAAGGAACGTAGCTTGTATAATTCTTTCAAGTGGTACTAAAAATTAAATTATTAAATCAGGAATTTAACCACTTTTGAAGCGACAGCCTTAAATCAGATGCTTTCATCACCAAAACCTAACTTGTACTAATGCTACTTTTGTTTACAAATACTTATGCATCTTTAAGAAATAATTATATCTTTTAGTAATTCTTCAAAATCAAGTTTGTTATATTTTGCTCGTGTCAGAGCTGCTGAACTTATTGGTTACCACTCAAAATTGAAATCATTCCTTTCAGTACTGGCCACATGGAAATTCCAGTTAATTCTACTAGGCAAAAGGGTTGGACAATTATTTCTGTATTATAGTCCTAGAACTGCAGTAAGCTGGACTGAATGTGTAAGCTAGAGACAATTTTTACTGTAATTTTCTGCCATTTCAATACTGCTGAGAGAGTTACATTCTTGTTTTATATTTTCTGCCAAAGTGATTAAGTACATTGTATTCTTTGTGTAGCCAACCATAAAGGCATGTCTGCTTCTTTCTGCTAAAGGTGTTTTTCTCCACACCACTTCTGCATACAATTCTTTTGTATTTTCTTTTACATAATTCAGCTGATCAACTGACAACTTTACTCTCAAACTTCCCCACACTCTCCCAAAAAAAGTCTACTGTGTCAGTCTTCCCCAAGTCACAATGAAACTAGTAAAATAATAACAGGAGCTGAAAGAGTGAACACTCTCCTTTAAATGTACAAGTTTAGCACTTTCATCCAGATAAACAGACGTCATCAGAACCTTCCCAAAGTCCAGCCACTCAGCCATCCCATGTGCATAACTGCACCTGAGCAAAAGTATTTGCACTACGAGTATCTGGGTAATTACCCCTGTGCCTTTTTCTTTAAAATACATCCCATTCACATGCAGGGCACACAGTATTCTCTAGCTCAGAGAACACGGGTATAAAATTTGCCTTTACGCGATTTGGTCATGTTGACTTATGGC
Organism: Protopterus annectens; assembly: GCF_019279795.1. Classification (NCBI taxonomy): domain Eukaryota; kingdom Metazoa; phylum Chordata; order Ceratodontiformes; family Protopteridae; genus Protopterus; species Protopterus annectens. Next base: position 16,564 of record NW_025048916.1, on the reverse strand, counting down.
AGCAAAACCGGGCATGGACATTTGCCGATAAGTAGGTTGCACATTCAACCTACTCCAGAAAATTCGTGCTAACAGTGGGAGGTGCTTACATAGCTTTACTGGTCAGTGTATACCCACCATGAAGACCAGCGACCTTGGGTTAATAAGTTGCTGACTGTTGGGTTATCTGGAATACGTCTGTTGAGTAAAAGTTGGACATAAAACCAAACTTGCCAAAAATGAACTAAGGACTGCTACACTGAATATATGTTCAATGACGGGACACAGCTTGGAAGTGGAAAACATAACAAAAAGACTGGACATGCATCAAGGAGACTAGGTGGAAGGGCAATGCAGCAAAGTTAGTTGGCCTCAGATCCAGCGTCTGCTACTTGGGGGAAGGACAGACTAGAAATGGTATGAGGGAGAGCCTTTTGAAAACAGTGAAGGATGTCAACAGAGTGAGAGACGTACTCATGGCAATTGGACTCGTGTGAAGACAAGACAGTATTCATAATCTCACTCTATATGCCACAGATGGGATGTGATGGGGAGGACGTACTACATTCAGACAACTGCAGGACCTTCTATATAAAGCAGGAAAGCCTGAAATCTTGTTAACAGGGGACTTGAAAAGCTTATTGGGACAGACAATCCAGGATTTCAAGACTGCTTGGGTTCACATGGACAAGCATCATGAATAAAGAAGTGGCCATTCTAGATTTCTACCTGCCAAATGGCCTAAGGGTGGCCAACAAATGGCTCAAGACAGCCCTTCTCAAAATCCCATACAAGAGTAGCCAATATGCAGCTCAGGTAGACATCTTCCTAGCAAGGGAAAGGCACTGGTGTAGAACCAGAGTGCAAAGTCATCCCCAGTGAAACAGTTGGCCTAACAGCATAAAACTGGTGGCCACAATCAGCTGCAAGCAATGGTCACAAAAAATATCAACAGAAACTAGGCTAAAGACCTGAAGTTGGTTGGAGAAAAAGCGCAAGAATTCAGTAACATACTCGGGGGCTCTAGCACCTCAGGAAGAGAAAAATAAGAGCAGCTGAAGAAATACAAACGTCTCTCAAAGTAGCATGTGTGAAGATGATAGAACAGATATGCAGCAGGGGCAGGTATGGAAAATAAGGTACATAAAGGAAAACTGGTTGTGGAATGCAGAAGTCAAGGAAGTTTCAACAGAGTGCAGGAAAAAGTGGAAGACGAACCATGCTAAGAAGGAATACTAGTCTTATAAAGGGACTAAGAGAGCAGTTGCAGTAGCAAATAAGGCACCAGAGGCACTCTACCAGCTTCTGGAAAGGGACTCTGCATCTAGCACAAAGAAAATCAAGCTATAAGGCAAAGACTGAACGATAAAAGTAGTCCGACACCATTCATAAAGGAATGCCAGTAAAAATCTACCTACCAGTCCACAGGTCGTCAAAGACTGTTAAGGGTAATTTAAGTTGTACAGATAAAAGTCTGTGCAGAAACACACAGTTGGCTTGCCCCTTCACATCCTATCATGAAAAAGGAAGAGGAATCCACCACAGAAGTAGTAAGAAAAGCACCAAGGATGTTAAAGTCAGGGACTGCAACAGACTCAGGTGAGGTCATGGCAGCCATGATTAATATGTTGGATAAGTTAAGGGATAAATGGCTCCTGAGGGTACTCACAGCAGTATGGAAAGAAAGGTGTAGCCCAGATGACAAGAAAATAACCATTCTTGTGCCAGTGCACATAAAGAAAAAAAGAGTTACAACTGTGGCCAGTAGAGAAGAATCAAACTCCTGTCACACTGCATAAAAGTGATGGAGAGGGTACCTAAAACAAATACAGAGCAGTACAGACGGAGATGAGCAGGGTGGATTTAGGTCAGGATGCAGCACGACTAACCAAATGTTTGTAATGATTCAGATAGTGGAGATGAAGCTACAGATGAGGAGGGAGTCCAACTGAGCATTCTTAGATATGAAGAAAGCACATAAGGTTCCAAGAAAATTGATTCAAGAAGTCCTGCAAGGGTATGAAGTCCTGTGAAAACTGCTGGAATTAAGTGCAGGCTACGTACAAGGGCCCAGTGACACAAGCGTGAAGTGTGTTTGAACTAGCAGAGGGGCTACCATATTAGTGGGGATTCATCAGGGGTCAGTTTTGAGCCTACTGTGGTTCATACTACTGATGGACTACATTTAGCAAATATATTAATAAAGGTGCTGTATGCACATGATTTGGCATTTCAAGCATAATTTGAACAGCAACTTCAGCAAATAAGGGAATGGAATGCACAACTGCAGCATGTGGTATAAAATAAGTACAGTCATGACAGAAGATGGGGGAAATCAGAAGCTGAAAAGTGAGATAGAAAGGAAAATACTGGAACAGATTAATTGCTTCAAGTATCTGAGAAGGGGAGTTGAGGAGAACGGAAGTCTGAATGAGGAGGTCAAAGCTGTATTCAGAGGAGATGCAGCCAACTGACACAAAGTATTAGATGTAGCATTGTCAGGGAAGAATGCCGAAAAAAACTGAAAAAGTAAAGTATACAAAACAGTATTGCGACCAGCACTTCTGTACACTACAGAAATCTGGCTGTGAAAACAAAGCAGTTGAGGAAGCTGGAGGTGATGGAGATGGAAGTGGTCATGTTGGGTGGTAAGATGCACACTGCAATACAGTTGAAGGAAAGATGACACAGAAGCTAAATTAATAACTTCAACTGCAAAGGAGGTCAAGGAGAACAGATTACTGTAGTTCAGGCATAAGTAGGAGAAAGCAGAAGACAATTTGGTAACGAATTGGAGAAAGAGGAAGAAGCCTTTTGCACAGTGGTCAGGAAGTTTGGGAAATTACTGGAGGTTGATATGATGGTCGAATCGTCGATGTACTGGATACATTTACCTTGTTGTGAAGCTTTGTGAAGATCATTGAATGTATTAAAGAGTAGGGGCCTAGAATGGACCCTTATCCCACTACTATATTATTTACCTGATATTCTGACTGTTCATTTTGGCATTTGACTGGTTGTTCACTATTGTTTAGGTAGGAAGAAAAACCATGCAACAGAATTAGGGGCGCATCCTAGCTTTGCTAGTTGGTTTAACAGCTTTGTATGTGATACTGTGTCGAAAGCCTTTGACAGATCCAGTTAAGTTACTGAAGTAGGGAAACCAGCACCAATGGCTTTGTTAGAGTATCAGTGAAAGACAGAAGGGCTGTGATAGTGCTGTGAGCAGGACGGAAACCATGTTGGGTAGGGGGCAAGAAGGTCATTTTTCAGAGAAGTATTTAAGTAGTTGAATCTGTATGCATTTTTCTAAGATATACTACATTAGCCTGATGGCAGAGAGAGATGAGGCACACATTACTGTTTGCTTATAATTTTCTGCAGAAAAAAGTCTAATGGGATCAGTACACAATCCATTGACAAAACACAGACAGCAAACTACTTTCCAGTGGATTTTGGGCAGCAAGACATACCCTTTCCTGACTCGCAACCCACTTCAAGCATGCTGGAATCTGCAGCCAGGTAACTTAATATTATTACATACCCCAACACACTGCTCCTTAATTAGGATTTGCAATGTGATCTTGCAGGCATACTTTACTGCACTTCCGAAGCAGTGTGCCTGTCGGCAGTGCGTAGTCAAGGGTAACAGAAGCACTGGAGCATAACGATGGATCTCTTGTGTCATGTCAGATAAGATGAGTGTTGTCTGACTTGTGAAGATGGATGCCATCACTGTCTGTGTTGCCTTGCCAAATTACAATAGCTGGAAGATGATGTATGTGGCTACTATTCAAAGGCAGGCATGACATTTCACATTATATGCTTTAGTAGTAACAATAATTAATTTATTAATGAACTTAAGTGCATGGGATACACAATTTTTTACTAAAAATACAGCTGGATAGTTTTTGAGAAGTAACAAAATGCCATTTAGTGTGACAGCAAAATATAAAAGCAATACTTTTGAGAAAAAACATGCAACTGTCATATGTAATTTAAACTTTGCACATTTGATGCTTTTTGTTCAAAAAAGTTTGTATTAAGAAATGCTATCTAGTACTAAAGGCCTTTGCCATCACTTGCAGAATATGGGGAAAAAGGCCCCATCAATTAATAATTACCTATAATCCCTTTTAAGGGCTTAGAATCTACATAATAACAATAGTAAATATCAATCATGTACTAGTAAACAATTTAAAGAGTTTGATAAACTATCACTTCTGAAGTACAGTGCATAGCTGCGTTCGGTCTCATCTTTCTTACGTCTAGCTTTCTTACATTTTTTCACTATACATTAGTGTCCGCACTTTCTTGAACATTCATCGTTATACCAGCACTGATTTTTTTCCATTTCTATACACTATTTTCTTTGATTTTTTTTCTTTTTTGTGTAGTAGTTCTATTTCTACACAACATGGTCACAGCTGAAAGTGGGCCTTAGGATCCAGTCTACAAAATGAAAATAATTCAGACCTTACCAGAAAACATTTGCCACTGTACAATAAACAGTTCGCGTTACAAACATACCTTCAAACAAACTTGTATTAGCTTGCTATAACAAAGCTTTCCCAGCATTTTCAGTTATTAAAAAAAAAAAAAATTATATATATATATATATAGGCATTTCTTGTAATACTTTCTTTGCTCTATGTGGTATGTTTTATTTCAAATGTATTTTATGTTTATCATAAAACAGAATTCCTTTGGGTGAGTTACAAAGAAACAATTAGAAAAAAAAAAAAAAAAAAAAAAGTCAAGACTCAACATTTATGCTATATAGGTGCCACTTGTGTAAGTCGATCATCATTACACTGGAATTCATTTAAGTGACTTAATTGTCAAAAATAAGGCAGCCACAGAGTGGGTGGAACTGCAACAATGTCACAATTTAGAGAGGCAATCTTTACCAAGAGATGTCCAACCATTAGGTTGGTACATATACGCAAGGAGATGTATGAAGTCACCTCTCACACAGAGATGCAGGGGGAAAAACGCTTAGTTTGCTGTCTGTTGGGTTTCTGCTTGTCAGCTTTATTTTTCAAGTAGGTAAACGTTTACATGTTCATTGCTAACTATACAAATGCAAACCTGAAAAAAAAAGCTACTATCACAGTACTGTGATCACTTTTGATACATAACTGAATGTAATTAAGGATATCAGACATATGCAGTGCCAAGCATTTCAACTCCGAGAGACCACTGCAGCACTATAAAAAATTTTAAAACAAGGCAGGCTATATTTTTAAATTTGGGCACCATGGCAGCTTTCAGTAAGCACCTACTGAAATGACAGCTTCTTCATATCACTACTCATTACTAATGCGTTAAAAGAAATAATATGATGGGAGGGGGTTTGGAGGCGCTATACAGTCTGACAACACCCAGTATGTAGAAGGTCATCTGACCAAGCCTGAACGACTGAATAAGAAGCTAATCCAAGAATTTATAACTTGGAAGTCTGGCGAGTTCAGGATACAAGTTACAATATGGAGTGCAGCAAGCACATTTAAAAAGCATTTCTGAGGAGTTAACAGTTTAATCTCTGACTTTAAAGAATCTGATGATGATGAAGACTCCTATATATCACTACAGCTGATCAAGATGGGAGTCTGACCACCCTGACTATTAAGATGTGCTCAAACTTCTAACAAATTTCAGAAAGTGTTGAAGTTAAAAGCATTTAACGCATTACATATGTGAAGAATAAAATGCACCACAGTGAAGATAATGTCATGTGAAGGAAGCAAAACCACACAGAGAACACGTGCCACACTGCTACATGATTCATTTAGCTCTGCCCAGCAGATGAGGAAAAACAAAATAAAGCATAGAGAAGTAACAAAAATAATGTGTGTATAGGTATGCACATGTTAAAAGCAGATATATATATATATATATATATATATATATACACACACACATACATATAAATACACACACACACATACATATACGTACACAGAAATACATAATGTATTTTTATAATGTGTGTGTGTGATATATTAGGGTCTATATTAGATCTGCGAAAAGTACAGTTGTGTACACTTACCATAAATGTAGATGTTAGAGTGTATTCACTGTTGCAGTCATTACATTTGGGTTATCTGCTTGCAGGTAGCCCTCAGTCAGCCTGATTAACAAAGTCTTGGGTCCTGCATTGGTTGCTGTCCCTTCTTCCATGATGTCAGGTAGTCAGGGGTATAAATCATGCAGCCGACGCCATTACATCAGTTTTTCATTACATCAGTTTTTCTTGGCCCAGATGTCAGGTGCCCCCCTAATGGGAAGCAATTAAATACAAAAGTACAAACCTATACCTCCAACAAAAAAGCAAATACATCAAAAAGGCTTTTAAGCATAGTAAAGGGAGGTATAGCTAAAAGAAAGAAGTTAGGGGGCTGGAGGGAGGGTAACCAGGACTGCAACAGTGAATACACTTGAACATCTACATTTATGGTAAGTGTACACAACCTGCACTATGTTCTTTGGGTTTCACTGCTGCAGTCATTACATTTGGGTAGATTCCAAAAGCTATGGCTGGGAAGAGGAATTTAGATAGCATTAGGGTCAGCTGTAAGGCCCTGCAAGACTTCAGTGGCAAAGCCAGCTCTGGATTTAGAGAAAATTGGCAAATGATAATGCTTGGTGAAAGTATGTACAGAACTCCAGGTAGCAGCTTCTAGGATGTCCCTGGTAGGGATGCCAATGAGAAAGGCTGTAGAGGTAGATGCAGCCTTGGTGGAGTGAGGTCTGATCCCCTGGGGGATAGGTTTTCCATGGTGCTTATAGCAGAAATTAATGCAATGGCTTATCCATTTAGAACTGGTTTGCTTTGAAATAGCACTCCCCTCTACCCCTGCAGCAAATGCCACCAGCAGTTGTTAAGATTTCCTTTGAGGTTTAGTCCTGTCCAAGTAGAATCTAAGTTGTCTGTGCATATCTAAGGAATGCAGTATACCATTCCCCTTTATTCTGTGGATTGGGAAAGATGGTTGGCAAATGAATGGACTGATTAAGAGGCACACAATGGATAGCATCTTGGGCATGAAGGATGGATTGCTTCTGAGGGACACCCTGTCCGCATGAAAGATGATGAAAGGCTCCACTGCCAGAAGGGCCTGTAAATCTGATACCCTTCTAGCTGAAGTGATTGCTAAAAGGAAAGCTGTTTTCCAAGAAAGAAATTTTAAGTCTGCAGTAGCAGCTGGCTTGAAAGGAGGTAGAGTGAGTTTCTCCAAGACAAAGTTAAGGTCCCAGGGCTGGGGTTGGTGCTCTCCTGGGTGGTCTCAATTTTTTGGCCCCTCTGAGGAACTGCTTGAGCAGTGGATGAGAGAAGAGGGGAGGTTCTGTGTTATAATGAGCTGAAATGGCTAAGGTGTGGATTTTAATGGAGGAAAAAGTCAGGCCCTTGTGAAGCATCTCAGCTGAGTATTGTAAAATCTGAGGTAAATTGGGCACTGCTGTGCTCATCCCTTGAGATTGGTTCCAGGCACAGAATCTTTTACATTTTTCAGCATAAGATTTTCTAGTACTAGGCCTCCTTGCCTCTAAAATATCTATCACAGGTTTGTTGAGGGATGGTAAAGGAGAGATTAAGTAATTAGCCAGGCTGCAAGGTTCAGTGATAGAAGGTGAGGGTGCAGAATCTGGTTCTCCTGCTGAGACAGCAGGGAAGGAGTCGGCAGGTGCCATGGCGATAATCGTGACACACTGCACAGGAGGGGTACCAGTGTTGGTGCGGCCAGTCTGGAGCAATCAAAATCATCCTTGGTTTGTCCTGTTTGATTTTTAGTAGTACTTTGGAGAGCAGAGGGGGGAAGGCATAGATTGATAGGTTTTTCCAGCTGAAGGACAGAGCATCCACTTTCCAGGCTTGTTTGTGGGGAGTCCTTGAGCAAACTTTGTCCAATCTTTACCATTAGTTGTCCTGGAAGAATGTGGTCCTTGAAGGCTGTCAGAGCATTCTGTACAGCTAACATTTCTTTTTGATTGATATGCAGGTGCATTTGACTTGGGGTTCCATTTGCCCTGAATGCACTTCCCTGACAGGTGAGCCCCCATGCATAGTCTGATGCATCTGGTTTGGGCGGCAGGGGGTGGTGTGAAAGGTAGTCCCTTGTTTTAGTGGCAGGCCTCTGCCAACCAAAGAAACTCTAGGCGTAGGCAAGGTAGGATAGGAATCATTGTTTCTAGGTCTTGAGAATGTTGACACCATAGGCTTTTTAGATACCACTGTAATTTCCTCATATGCAGTCTTGCATATAGAATTAGAAGAATGCGGGAGGCCATCAACCCCAAGACTTGCAGTATTTATCTTGCAGATAGGGTTTTTGTGGCCACTTGTTTGAAGTAGGTTGTCAAATTAATTTGTTTCTCTGGCGTGAGGTAAGTCATCTGGGAAGTTGTATTCAAGCTTGCTCCCAAGAATATAATTTGTTGACAGGGTACCAGGTGTGATTTCTTTTCGTTTATGGTGTACCCCAGACCAGTTGGAACCCTTTGTACAAAGGCCAGATGATTCAAAAGTATGTCCTGGCTTACTGCCTGAATTAGACAATCATCCAGGTATGGGTATATTTGAATATTTCTTTGCTTGCAAAATGCAATAACTGGAGCTAGGCACTTTGTGAACACCCTGGGCGCAGTAGATAAGCCAAAGGGCAGTGCAGAGAACTGATGGTGTGTGCAGCCTGCTTCGAAGCGTAGGCATCTTCTGTAAGATTCCTTGATTGGGATGTGCAGGTAATGCTTCTTTTAAATCTAGTGTTGCCAACCAGGCATCTTTGCCTAGCATAGGAAGTAATTTGTGAAGAGTCAGCATCTTGAATTTTGGAATCTCCAAAAAGGTGTTTAGAGTAGACAGGTCCAGGATAGGACGCCATGAATTGTCTTTTCTGGGTACCAGGAAAAGATTCAAGTAGAAACTTTGTCCCTTTTCCTCTTCTGATACCAGTTGAATAGCTCCCATGCTTAAGAGAGAAAGTACTCGTTTTTGGGCCTCTGCCCACTGATTTGGGGGTAGGTCCGGCCACCCGCTTGGTGTTGGCAACGTGTGGAAGTGAAATCTGTATCCCTGGGACACTATATTTAAAACCCATTTGTCCTGGGTTATGAGTCCCCAATTCTTTGCATGAAGAGCAATCTTTCCCCCCAAAGGGACAGTCAGTTGATAAGTGCTTGGAAATTTTAAAAGGAAGTCACTGAGACAGTTTACCATAGGGAGGAGTCTTATTATAAGGTAACTGCACACATTGCTAATACACAAGAGTTATTAGAGGCAATTTCCCAGGTGAAGTGGTGCCAAGATTATTATTGGGTGACAATTGATGTAAAATCACTTTATACAAATATCAGTACAAGATGGGGCTTGGAAGCGATTATGGAAATGTTAGGAGATAGACCCAGGACTACGTATATAATTAATCTTTTGGAGTTTTGTTTAACTCATAATTACTTTAGTTTCAACAATGAATTTTATTTGCAGTTAAAGGGGACAGATATGGGGGCTGCGTTTGTGCCCTCATATGCTATTATTTATATCGGATACTTTGAAAGGACATTTATTTATCCTACCTTTTTCTACAAGAATAACGTTACATAAACGATTTATTGATGACTTGATTATGATTTGTAAGGGTGAAATTAATGAATTTCTTGATTTTTAATAGTAATGAACATGGACTAAGTTTTGAGTATGACTTTAGTAGGGAAAAAATAACTTTTTGGATGTGATGCTATATAGTGATATAGATAAAATAGGTTTTATACCTTTTAAGAAAAATACAGCAGTAAATATGTTCCTATATGCTACTAGCATGCATCCGGGACATCTAATACGGTCGCTACCCTTAGGTGAATTTCAAAGAATATTAAATCACACTAGTGACTTTATTAAATCACACTAGTGACTTAGGAGAGAGAGAAAGTGAACTGAATAATGTGGAGATGAGATTAAGTGAGAGAGGTTATGATAAAGAAAAATTATTAAAGTGTAAAAAGAAAGTTCTTGTGGAAATTTATGAGGAGCTATGTAGCCATAAGAAAGTAAAATATACCAAGGAACAAGTGGCAATTAAAGAATGTATTGAAGACACTGATCTAGTAAAATTGTTTTTTGTGACTAAATTTTCTCCCCTTTCAGATGAAATATGGAGAATAGTAATGAAATATTGGTATTTAATTACAGAAGATGATAAAATTGGCCATTTATTCCCTGAGCATATTACTTTCTCATATAAAAGAGGAAAGAATTTAAAAGAGTTATTAAATTTTAACTTTCTGAAAGGGAATGAAATAGGTAACATGACCCTTGGCACTTTTCCATGTGGATATTGTAGCTTATGTAATAGAGTAAGAAATGTGAATACTATCAATGGAATTTCCTTTTATCCTAAATTTTATTTTAATTGTAAATCTATAGGGGTAGTGTATGCATTAAGTTGTTCATGTTTAGATACTTGGTACATTGAGCAAACAAAAATAATGGTGAGGATTTGTGTTAGAGCATTTAAGAGACATTAGAAATCATAGTGAAATTAGTCCTGTGCCCCAACATTTTGTTCAAAAACATGGTGGTTCCCCCGATTGTCTTCAATTTTGTGTTTTGGGGAAACCCTTTTCCATGGGAGGGAATGATTATCTTTATAAGTTACTTAAACTAGAGACAAAGATGATTTTAAAATTTGGAACTTAAAAGCCCTTTGGATTAAATTTAGAACTGGCTATTTAGATCTGACTAAAGTAGTAAATAAAGAAAAAAATAAATAAATAATAGAAAAAATAATTTATTTCTGTTCATATACTAATTTTGTTATTAATAATTTTGTATTTAAATATATGAATTTATTATATATTTGTAGAAAAATATATATATTTATGAATATTAATAACATTTTTAGTAAAGTGTGATGAATTTGATGTAATGTTGATTTAGCTGTTAAAATTGAATAATTGTATAATTGGATAAACTGTTTGTGCCAATTGCTTATTGAATGTGTATGCATTTGTATAAAAAGATGTGTGAAGCATACACTTTCTGTGATCCTTGAAGGCGAAAGGCCGAGGTACCAGATCGAGAGCTAATAAAGAAAAGAAAGAAACACTGGTAAAAAGCACTTGGATTTGTGTTTTTGTGCTTAATTCGTGGTTTAAAAAGGGAGTCTTATTATTCCCTGATTTGTAAGTGAAGGCCCCCCACTGCTTAGTTGTGTGTCCCCCTGGACTGAAACCTGGTGTTTTGGCTGAGTCTGGGTTTGGCTTGAGAAGACCTGGAAGGGGCTGGAAAGGACCAATTCTTAGAGAGCCAGTGCCTACTAAATCTAGGAGGCTGAACTTGTAAAAAATCTTGAACAATTTGCATAGATTTACCTTCATCTTCCATCTTTTTAAGAACTTCCTCAACCTTGTTGCCAAACAGGCGGTCCTGATTTAAAGGAGCATTCAACAATTTAGCTTTAACATGATCAGGCAAAGATTGCTCCTTAAGCCAAGCATGACTTCTGAGCACAGACCCAGTAACACCAGCCCTGCAAGAGGCCTCTAATGAATTAAAACCACATTGCAAAGTATGTTTTCCAACTTGT